>NC_060193.1:59674597-59768435 GCF_021184085.1 Oncorhynchus gorbuscha
CGATGCACCTCTCTTATTGTGTGTTTAAGAAGGCTTCTATCCTTTATGAAGTAACAATTTGATTATTGATTCTGTGTTTCATTGATTGCAATAATAATAACCTCGTCATTTCCTTACCGTGTTTTCCACCTCTGTTATGATATCTTGGATCCCCAGGAAGTCATCATTTGTTTCTTCGGTGACCCTATAACGATCACCGTTATTGTTCTCCTCTGCATCCTTATAACGATCACCATTATTGTTCTCCTCTGCATCCTTATAACGATCGCCATTATTGTTCTCCTCTGTGTCCGTCAAAATTACAGTTTCAGTGGTAACCTCATGAGTAATCTCCACAGCAGCCTCCTGTGTCGCCTCTGGAGTGGACTCACCTGCAGCCTCTGTGGTTATCTCCACTGCAGCTTCTGAAGGCTCTAGAATGATCTCTTCGGAAGCCTCTTCTGTAGTTTCAGTAATTGTCTTTTTGGAAGCCTCTTCTGTAGCTTCTGGAATGATCTCGTCTACTGCCTCAGGTGGGACCTCTTCTGAAGCCTCTGGAGTTTCCTCCTCTGAAGGTTCTGGAATTTCCTCCTCTGAAGTTTCTGGAATTTCCTCCTCTGAAGTTTCTGGAATTTCTTCGTCTGAAGGTTCTGGTATCTCTTCTGGAGTCACTGAAATTATTTCTTCTACAGTTTCTGTTGAGTCTTCTTCAGCAGCTTCCAGAGTTATCTCTACAGTCTCTGGGGGGATTTCTTCTACAGCCTCTGGAGTGTCTTCCACTGCAGTCTCCAACGGGACCTCTTCTGCTTCCTCAGGAACTTCTTCAGTAGACTCTGGAGTTACCTCTATCTCCACCTCGGGATTGTCCTCTACTGCAGTTTCTTCTGTAATCTCCTCAACCTCAGGAGTGACCTCCAAAGTGGCTTCTGAGGTGACCTCCATCGTAACTTCCTTCATCTCTACTTCAGCCTCAGGAGTGACTTCAGCCTTTATTGTTGCTTCTTCAGTGATCCCTGTTACATCCTCTGGAATGGCCTTTACTGAAGTTTCTGGAGTGACTTCTTCCTCAGGACCAATTTCTATTACCACTTCATTAGTAGTAGTGGCTACAGTATCCTCTAGTACAGTCTCTGGAGTGATCTCCTCCGTAGCCTCGAGTATCAAATGCGTTGTGGCAACTGAGATAACTTCCTCTAAAATCTCAGGGGTCTCCTCTTCAGTGTCTTCTGGGGCAACATTTACTGTAGCCTCTGAGGTGGTCTCCACAGGGAGCTCCTGAACATCTCCATCTGAACCCTCTGAAGGGATCTCCATGGCAGCTTCAGGCTCTGAAGTGTCCCCTGGAGAAACTTCTGGAGTTAATTCTGCTGCATCCTCTGGAATATCCTCATCTGTAGTATCTTCTGACGTTGCCTTGGTAGCAATGTCTGAAGTGGTCTCCAAAGTGACGTTTTCTTCTACCGCAGCTTCTGTGATCTCCTCATCTGTGGTATCTGAGTGACCTCCATGGCAGCCTCTTTAATCTCCTCATCTATGGTGTCTGAAGTGATTTCTGTGGCACCCTCTGTGATCTCCTTGTCTATGGTTTCTGATGTGATTTCTGTGGCGCCCTCTGTGATCTCCTTGTCTATGGTATCTGATGTGATTTCTATAGCACCCTCTGTGATCTCCTTGTCTATGGTATCTGATGTGATTTCTGTAGCACCCTCTGTGATCTCATTGTCTATGGTATCTGATGTGATTTCTATAGCACCCTCTGTGATCTCCTTGTCTATGGTATCTGAAGTGATTTCTGTAGTACCCTCTGTGATCTCCTTGTCTATGGTATCTGAAGTGATTTCTGTAGTACCCTCTGTGATCTCCTTGTCTATGTTATCTGAAGTGATTTCTGTAGTACCCTCTGTGATCTCCTTGTCTATGGTATCTGAAGTGATTTCTGTAGTACCCTCTGTGATCTCCTTGTCTATGGTATCTGAAGTGATTTCAGAAATGGCCTCCAAAGAAGTTTCTGGAATAAATGTTATTTCAGGTTCTGGGATATCCTTGTCTGTGGACCCAACAGGCATATCGATGGCAGCTTCTGAAGGGACCTCTGCAGGGATCTCAATGGCAGCCTCTGATGGGACCTCTGCAGGGATCTCAATGGCAGCCTCTGATGGGACCTCTGCAGTGATCTCAACGGCAGCCTCTGATGGGACCTCTGCAGTGATCTCAATGGCAGCCTCTGATGGGACCTCTGCAGTGATCTCAATCTCAACGGCAGCCTCTGATGGGACCTCTGCAGTGATCTCAACGGCAGCCTCTGATGGGACCTCTATAGGGATCATAATGGCAGCTTCTGGTGGGACCTCTGCAGCGGCCTCTTCTGCCTCCTCCACTGTATTGTGTGTGGTTTCTGAGATTACTTCCTCATACATTTTCCCAATTACTTCATTAATGGGCTCATGGATGACAGTGACAATAGGTTCAGATGTGATCTCCACAGTGTCATCTGGGGTAGCATCGGATGATTCCTCAACAGCAGCCATATTAACCTCATCACTAGTCTCAGCAATGACTTCAACTGCTGTTTCGGAGTTGACGTCAAAGGCAGCTTCGGTAGTGACGTCCTCTCCTATCTCCTGTATTGTCTCGTCGGTCTCTGAGGTGACATCGATGTCAGCATCTTCAGTCACAGAGTCAGTAGTTTCTGGCGGGACCATCTCTGTGACCTCCTCAACTGGCTCTGCAGTAATGACAGGAATGACGTCAACATCTCCTCGCAAGGTTGGGAAGGTGTCTGGCTGTATGACAATGACTTCATTATCTACAGAAAAAAACAAGAAGGGACCCAGAAACAAAGAATATATAAGTATGAATAAAAAGAGGGTGTATTATACATGACACAGAATACAATTATATAAGAAAACATTCTACATGACATCAATTAATTGCTACTGAACATGTCTGGCACTGAAATTGAAAAGCAGTGTGTTTAGACAAGCGGTTCAGACAATCTCTTTGGAAAGTCTAGCGGTCCCTCTATCCACTGTCCATTGACAACGTGGTGTGTCATTAAGAAGGATTAAAGGCCTATTCTGGGAGCAACGCGTGTCTTGATCAGGCTACAGTAGTCCTATGCAGCACCCACAATAACCTCAAGACAGTATTAGACTACAGACAGGGGCTAATAGTCTAGCTATACTGTCACTGATCAACAGATGGCATGAAATACAGATGCATTTTGCCCAGACACTGAATTGAGGTTAAGAGGTCAACCTTTTTGGGTGGTGGCCAATTCTGGTGGAGTTGCTGCAGTTGGACTGTGTGAAAGAGAAACAATCAATGAGTAACTTCCACATGTTGGACTGTGTGAAAGAGAGACAATCAATCAGTAACTTCAATATGTTGGACTGTGTGAAAGAGAGACAATCAATCAGTAACTTCCACATGTTGGACTGTGTGAAAGAGAGACAATCAATCAGTAACTTCAATATGTTGGACTGTGTGAAAGAGAGACAATCAATCAGTAACTTCAACATGTTGGACTGTGTGAAAGAGAGACAATCAATCAGTAACTTCCACATGTGATACAAAAGATTATAGGTTGTAAAGCTCATTACAATAATTACATAGTACTTCAAACTGATATACATGTTCAAATGGTTTTCAAGCTATTGTGATGTCATTGGCAAATCTTTAACATTTTGTAAATCAAAACCAGGTATTACATGTTATTACATTGTAGCCCTGTATGTAACTACCAGGTATTACATGTTATTACATTGTAGCCCTGTATGTAACTACCAGGTATTACACTGTACCCCTGTATGGAACTACCAAGTATTACACTGTACCCCTGTATGTAACTACCAGGTATTACATGTTGTTACACTGTAGCCCTGTATGTAACTACCAGGTATTACATGTTATTACATTGTAGCCCTGTATGTAACTACCAGGTATTACATGTTATTACACTGTACCCCTGTATGTAACTACCAGGTATTACACTGTAACCATGTATGTAACTACCATGTATTACACTGTAGCCCTGTATGTAACTACCAGGTATTACATGTTATTACACTGTACCCCTGTATGTAACTACCAGGTATTACATGTTGTTACACTGTAGCCCTGTATGTAACTACCAGGTATTACATGTTATTACATTGTAGCCCTGTATGTAACTACCAGGTATTACATGTTATTACACTGTACCCCTGTATGTAACTACCAGGTATTACACTGTAACCATGTATGTAACTACCATGTATTACACTGTAGCCCTGTATGTAACTACCAGGTATTACATGTTATTACACTGTAGCCCTGTATGTAACTACCAGGTATTACATGTTGTTACACTGTAGCCCTGTATGTAACTACCAGGTATTACATGTTATTACATTGTAGCCCTGTATGTAACTACCAGGTATTACATGTTATTACACTGTACCCCTGTATGTAACTACCAGGTATTACACTGTAACCATGTATGTAACTACCATGTATTACACTGTAGCCCTGTATGTAACTACCAGGTATTACATGTTATTACACTGTAGCCCTGTATGTAACTACCAGGTATTACATGTTATTACACTGTAGCCCTGTATGTAACTACCAGGTATTACATGTTATTACACTGTACCCCTGTATGTAACTACCAGGTATTACATGTTATTACACTGTAGCCCTGTATGTAACTACCAGGTATTACACTGTAACCATGTATGTAACTACCAGGTATTACACTGTAGCCCTGTATGTAACTACCAGGTATTACATGTTGTTACACTGTAACCCTGTATGTAACTACCAAGTATTACACTGTACCCCTGTATGTAACTACCAGGTATTACAAAAGTAGACCTGCTATAATACATTATTATTATTATTATTATTATATTATGTTACTGTCTACATGCGTGTAGCTTACAGGACCAGCAAGCTGTCTACAGCAGTGGCTATGATCATACAACAATGTAGTAGTTGTATAAATCTGGTTGAAGTGAGGGGGGAAAGGTTGAGCAGGCTGCAGAGCTGTGTGGTGCACAGAGGCTGCCGTGACGGCACATTTACATGTTACATTTTCATAATTTAGCAGACTCTTATCCAGAGCGACTTATATACATTTTCATACTTTTTTTATACTAGTCCTCGTAGGAATCGAACCCACAACCCTGGTGTTGCAAGCGCCATGCTCTACCAACTGAGCTACACGGGACTACATCACTGTTATGGATAGCATACAACACAGCAGTGTTTCTATAGAGCTGTGTGGGCACCAAGACAGCAGGCTTTAGTGTTGGGAGGAGGCCTACCTGCACACTTTGGACCCTGAGCTTGTGGGCTCGCTGACGTGGATGGGACGGGGATGAGGAGAACATGGAAGTGGTGTAAATACAATGTGGTTGATGAGGGGTTGAGGTTGAGTAACGTGAGTGACGTTCAGCGGGATGCAACATTCTGTACGTCTGCTCTAAGTGACCTGAACGTTCTGTAACGTTGCAACCTGCTGAACGTGACACAGGCATGTACTTACAGTGGGGAGAACAAGTATTTGATACACTGCCAATTTTGCAGGTTTTCCTACTTAGAAAGCATGTAGAGATCTGTAATTTTTTATCATAGGCACACTTCAACTGTGAGAGACGGAATCTAACACAAAAATCCAGAAAATCACATTGGATGATTTTTAAGTAATTAATTTGCATTTTATTGCATGACATAACTATTTGATCAGAAAAGCAGAACTTAATACTTGGTACAGAAACCTTCGTTTGCAATTACAGAGATCATACGTTTCCTGTAGTTCTGGACCAGGTTTGCACACACTGCAGCAGGGATTTTGGCCCACTCCTCCATACAGACCTTCTACAGATCCTTCAGGTTTCGGGGCTGTCGCTGGGCAATACGGACTTTCAGCTCCCTCCAAAGATGTTCTACTGGGTTCAGGTCTGGAGACTGGCTAGGCCACTTCAGGACCTTGAGATGCTTCTTACGGAGCCACTCCTTAGTTGCCCTGGCTGTGTGTTTCGGGTCGTTGTCATGCTGGAAGACCCAGCCACGACCCATCTTCAATGCTGAGGGAAGGAGGTTGTTGGCCAAGATCTCGCGATACATGGCCCGATACATGGCCCCATCCATCCTCCCCTCAATACGGTGCAGTTGTCCTGTCCCCTTTGCAGAAAAGCATCCCCAAAGAATGATGTTTCCACCTCCATGCTTCACGGTTGGGATGGTGTTCTTGGGGTTGTACTCATCCTTCTTCTTTCTCCAAACACGGCAAGTGGAGTTTAGAACAAAAAGCTCTATTTCTGTCTCATCAGACCACATGACCTTCTCCCGTTCCTCCTCTGGATCATCCAGATGGTCATTGGCAAACAGACTGGCCTGGACATGCGCTGGTTTGAGCAGGGAGACCTTGCGTGCGCTGCAGGATTTTAATATATGACGGCGTAATGTGTTACTAATGGTTTTCATTGAGACTGTGGTCCCAGCTCTCTTCAGGTCATTGATCAGGTCCTTCCGTGTAGTTCTGGGCTGATCCCTCACCTTCCTCATGATCATTGATGCCCCACGAGGTGAGATCTTGCATGGAGCCCCAGACCGAGGGTGATTGACCGTTATCTTGAACTTCTTCCATTTTCTAATAATTGCGCCAACAGTTGTTGCCTTCTCACCAAGCTGCTTGCCTATTGTTCTGTAGCCCATCCCAGCCTTGTGCAGGTCTACAATTTTATCCCTGATGTCCTTACACAGCTCTCTGGTCTTGGCCATTGTGGAGAGGTTGGAGTCTGTTTGATTGAGTGTGTGGACAGGTGTCTTTTATACAGGTAACGAGTTAAAACAGGTGCAGTTAATACAGGTAATGAGTGGAGAACAGGAGGGCTTCTTAAGAAAAAATTAACAGGTGAGAGCCGGAATTCTTACTGGTTGGTAGGTGATCAAATACTTATGTCATGCAATAAAATGCTAATTAATTACTTAAAAATCATACAATGTGATTTTTTGGATTTTTGTTTTAGATTCCGTCTGTCACAGTTGAAGTGTACCTATGATAAAAAAATTACAGACCTCTATATGCTTTGTAAGTAGGAAAACCTGCAAAATCAACAGTGTATCAAATACTTGTTCTCCCCACTGTATTTTTCCTTGTGACAGAATGCAAGTGCTGGTATCTCACAGAGACATTGGAACCTTTGGAACTCACCTATTCGAAGCAGCAGTCATCACCACTCTCTGAAATAAAAACAGAATCCATTGATAAATAAAGCTTCCCAATCACATACCAATAAACTACACAAACTTGGATACACACACTCACACACATCAATATCTATAATGTTTTACATATCAAATTGTACAAAATTCTCACTCACAGCCCTAACAAGAGAGACGTGCTCCTCTGATCGGCTGAAGTTGCTGCCAATCTCCATCACGCTGACAGTTCCATCCTGACATAAGTTAACCCAGGCCTGGTACTCATCTCTCTCAGGTAGACGGTCCCAGAAGATCTTGAACGCCTCCCACACCGTCTCCTGACACACTGGGCAGCACACAGGCACAGGACTGGGTCAGAGACTAGCTTTCACACCCAGAATTTTTGGTGTACTTCCTGATTGGACAGAATTGAAATGGAATTGACCCCAACCCTGACTGACACAGAGACATGTGACACAGAGGTCTAACTCTGCGACACAGATGGATGTAGAAGAAGACCCGCTTAACGTATATGAATATTCAATCTAGATTTAAATAACACTGTGTAGTACAAGGACATGGTAACCAAAACAAACATTTACATTTAGCTGACATTCAGCCAGTGATCCTGACAGGAAAAATCTCTCCAATGGACAGCTATGAAAAATGAAGGCAATCAGGGAAATGTGAGGTCATTTTTTGATCCATACACACATATACTCCCAGGTTCCAGACAGCATCACCATTTCACCACCCCTGCTGACATTGAAATGACTTCTCAGCTCAAGACATGTGGTTTTCACAATGTACCAGTACCTGTGCTTTGGAACATAAAAAGCTGGCAAAAAAACATTAACCCCCTTTCTTTTTCTCTCAATCTGCAGCCACATCTGTAGGCTACATTTCAGGTTTGGAGGCTGAGGACAACCAGAAAGCCCTTGGTAGAGGAGCTAGCGGGAGCAGGCCTGAGGGCTCTCATATTTTCCTGGCAGCATGGCTCATCTGATCAATGTCTACAGGACTACTATTTCGGTAGCGAGGCAGGGTTCAGACCGAGGACTGGTGCTTTCTCTCTAAGCTTCCCCAGGTGGAGCACCACGTGTTCGGGTTGAACTGACAGAAGGGCACCCTGGTGCAAGGCTGTCTGGTGTCAGGCTCTCTGCCTGGCCTCACCTGAAATCTGGCCCTTACCCGTATCAATCAGTCTGTACCAAAATGAGGTTGGACGTTTGACTTTGACCTTAAACGTGGAGCGTTTCTCAGCCTCCATGACTGACTACCATAACTATAGCCCTTGAATCATGATAGATTAGTTACTGTCGTTGGTTGACTTCTAGTCATTTCCCTTGAGTTCCAACAAGGCTCTGAACCATTGTTTCCAACAAACGACTGATAGAGAATGGTAACACCGGGCTGTATTTCAACGGCTGAAGCCATGCACGTGGATGACCATAGGGCTTTAATAAAGAGGCTGGGAAAGTACTGCTTACTGCATGGTTCATGTTGGAGGTGATTAAAGAGCACACATTTACATGACAAACATCTATTTATCTTCCCCACCTGTCCATTCCCAATTAAATATAAGATCATCACAGAAAGTTGTACTCATTTTGATGGTATATAATGGTTGTGTTATTACAATAAAAGCATATTAAATATGTAATAAGTCATAGATGGCCATATGATAAAAGGAGTGAGATTAGCCTTCTGTCACATACACTCTTAGAAAAAAAGACACTATCTAGAAGCTAAAAGGGTTCTTCGGCTCTCCCCATAGGAAAACCTTTTGAGGAACCCTTCTTGGTTCCAGGTAGACCCCAGGTAGACCCCTTTTGTTTCCGGGTAGAACCCTTTCCACAGAGGGTTCTACATGGAACCCAAAAGGGTTTTTACCTGGAACCAAAAGGGTTATTCTATGGGGACAGCCAAAGAACCCTTTTGAAAACCTTTTGCATAAGAGTGCATGCACCACAGGAATTCAATTAATCTGGCTGAACAACAAAGATTGTAGATGAATAGACTCCAGGTCATAATGAATCCCCAGGGCCCACGAGATACAGTCGTGAAAAAGCTTACCTCGCTGGTGAAAGTACTTCAGATGGTTTTCTATCGCCTGGTCTACAGTCTCTTGAGAACAAAGCTTCACTCCACTGGGGAAAAGAATATTCCGCTTTCTTCTAGAAATAGCACCCTTTCCTTTGTATGTCTTGTGGGTCAAGGCCTCCAGACCTTCATCTGACTCCAGTTGTCTTGAAATCCCAGAGGGGTCTTGAGATTTCAAGTGTTTCACTACCAAACCTCTATCCATAGCAACCCCATGCAAAGCATCTGTAAAAGTACATGAGACAGTTATACATGTGACCAGAAGTCAAACAGTCATCATTAAATCCTCTACTGTACCTACCCGTGTCAAAGTATCCTGTCAGAAGGATGGCAGACACAACCCAAAAAACACAGTTCCTCGTTAGCCCCGGCATTTCTCAAAGAGCCAAGATCCAAGATGCAGCCCCAGTCTAGAGTAAATCTTCTCAATCCTTCTCAGTTCATCAACAATAGGGTTTTGTTTACTGTCCATCCACTTGATAGCATTGTGTAAAAATAGGGCTATTCCTCTGGTTATTCTTCGTGGGCTAGGCTATCCTCCCAGTGTAACGGGATGTGGTCACAGTGCTGAAGACAGCTCCCCAGCCTTACTCAGGTAAGCAGATGGGACTTTGGCAGGAGATTTCTTTCTGCTTCCTAATCCTATTTGATAAGCTTTAGTGGTGCCTCTGCAAGACTTTAGTCTAACCGTGCTTGGTTGTTTAACTTGTGAATAATCTGTGTCGGCCAATGTGGGGAATAGGGATAGTGATGGTCATTTTATTTTTTACATAATTGCATATTTTCACAACTGCAAAACATGCAATAACAACTTATCCTACTTATTATATTGGCTTGGTCTGCTTACATTAATTAATTACTTACTCATTCCTTTTATATTTACAGTACTGCAGAGATTCACAATGTGAAATGTGATTCTCACGGTGACATTATCAACAGATGTGAAATGCATTCAAAATCACCACAAATTAATTGTGGCCTTCATTTAAGCTAGAGAGAGTCTGTGAATGTGTCCTTTGTCTCTGTCTTTCAGGGAAATCTTGAAACCTCTCTGCCCAATGCCATTACACACAGCAGTAAGTATAGGTAGGTCAGTATAAATTCAGGTGAGTACAGATGTAGGATCTTAATTTGATCACTCTTTTGTTGCTGAGAATTTTCCCGCACAGCAGGGAATGCAAACTTGTAGTGTATTCAAGTTTTAAAAAGGCTTCTGAAGTTCGTAATTTCCACATTAAAATGTATCGAACCCGACAAGAAATGTCCATTCATTATAATCCACATAATTAAAATGTCCTGTTTCTCCAGGATTATTTTCCTGCTGTAGCAAACTGGCTCAAATTAAGATGTTACATCTGTATGTGTTGGTGAGTCAGTAGAGGTCAGTGTTTGTGGAACCTGCTGTACCACAACACAGACATGCAATCTTCCCGGGAGGCTGATTTGGTGGTGAGTAATGAACATTGCTGCCAATAAGCTCGCCTGACCTGTAACAGGACAGTGCAGCTCAAAGGGGTTAGACCCAGGCGACTAGATGCTACTTATCCTTTCTGACAGGAAAGGTGCTTATTCCCTTCAGGACAGAGGAAATCAGAACAGAACAGCAAACGGAATTGTCCGTCTGTCTATTGTATTCACAATGTGTAACATTGCTGTGGCACACAATTTGTCACGCCTTGGTCATAGTATTTTGTGTTTTCCTTAATTATTTGTTCAGGCCAGGGTGTGACATGGGTTTATTGTGTTGTCTTATTGGGGTTTTTGTAGGCATTGGAATTGTGGTTGATTAGGGGTGTGTAGCATAGGTTTGGCTGCCTGAGGCGGTTCTCAATCAGAGTCAGGTGATTCTAACCCAACCTAAAACCCCAAACAGCAAGCAATGCAGGTGTAGAAGCACGGTGGCTAGAACCTAGGAAGAAACCTAGAGAGGAACCAGGCTATGAGGGATGGCCAGTCCTCTTCTGGCTGTGCCGGGTGGAGATTATAACAGAACATGGCCAGCAGTGTCAAACTATAATAATCACAGTGGTTGTCGAGGGTGCAACAGGTCAGCACCTCAGGAGTAAATGTCAGTTAGCTTTTCATAGCCAATTCAGAGTATCTCTACCTCTCCTGCTGTCTCTAGAGAGTTGAAAACAGCAGGTCTGGGACAGGTAGCACATCTGGAGAACAGGTCAGTAAGGATATGCATGACGCTGGGCTTAGGATCGGGTCGAGACCTGCCACACGTCTGGTCATTAGTGGATAACTGCCTTGCATGCCTTCTCAGAGAGCAGAGTAGGTGGTTTCTGAGGTGAGATGGCTGAGACTAGGGCAAGGCAGCCAGGTGGTCTCTCTCTCTGGTGAGGCCTGATTGACAGACTGAGGCTTGTTTGGAAGTTAGCGCTAGAAGGGTAGGTGGAGTCTTAAAAGGACAAAGGCTCAGAGGGCTGCCTTTATGACCTCATCATCTACTCACTCTCACCCCAAAACTCTCTGGACTGTTTATGTTGCCAGCTTTAGTCATTTTTACTGATTCAGTTGTCTATAATAGGGCTTGGGGTCAATTCAATCTCAACTCAATAGATTTCAGATATTGACATGAATCACTGTTTTTGAATTGACTTAGCTTTCTCCAAGTACCTTTATACAGTTGAGATCTCTCTGTGTCAAATGACTAACTTAGTTGTTTTCACATTATAGTCAGGTGACATATTATCAACAGATCCGGGAATAGGAAATACAATTAAAAACAGAGGTAGGTAGGTAGCCAACAGGTAGGTAGCCAACTAATTATACTTGAACTGTATACACAGAATATATGCTATAATTAAATAATCTGTTGCGTTTCGTTGTCTTGCCATTAGTCTCTTGCCAGACTACAGTTGGACACTCACTCAGCTGATGATGGTGACGTTACGGCAACGGTGAATCAACAATGGTAACATGGTTTATTGGATAATGTGATCAGCAGATGGGCCAGTGTCTTCGTTAGGTCTGGGCTCCTGTCCAGGTATCAAGATGATACCACTGTCCTGCAAGGCAAAGAAAAACAACACCCTCTGATTAGACCTGTAATACTAACCTCACAATGAGATATTCACACCGGTCAATGAGTTAATGGAAACCAATAAGGACAGAGTCAAACATAAACATACAGGTTTACAACACACCATGGCACATATTATTGGAGTGCTGATCTAAGATCAGTTTTGCCTTGTAGATTATAATGAATGGACAGGGTGGACCTAATCATAAAGTCTGTCACCATGTGAATACTGTATTACCAGCAGCCTTTGACAAATACTGTAACGTAGCCTGGGGAATGATAAAGTTGCCTAAGGTCAACAGGTCTGGACCCCTGCAGAAATGCTGGGATTGGAAGCTGGTGTTCTATGAAGAGACTACAGAAGAACAGGGGGGGGGGGGGGGGCTCTAGAGAGCCATCGTGTCCAAAGAACTAGCTAAATCTGTCTAATCCAGCAGTCCGGCTCAGATTAGCTTCCCTGTGGCCCCTAGTGGTGCACAGTTACCTCATCATGGCCTAGCCTACTGTCTACAAGACAGAGTATGCATCCCAAATGGCACCCTATTCCCTATACAGTGCACTATTGACCAGAGCCCTATGTGCCCTGGTCAAAAGTAGTGCACTATCAAGGGAATATGGTGCCATTTAGGATACACACCTGGAGGGCGTCTGCTGAAATCTGTTGGCTGAGGGAGAGGTTCATCCCCAGGTAATTAGCAGGGTCCCTGCTGGGGCCAAGCAGGATTACAGGTCATTGCCTGTATAAGAATGCTACTCATTTCATTAGATGGTGCGTCAGTGGAGGTCGCTTGCTGAAAGGAAGTGTTCATTAAGAGGATTTTGTACAGTAAAGTGTAGCCTATGTTTAAAAGAATAGAAGCACAATTTAACTGTTTAATTTTCAAATGACTTGTGGCGCCTTGTCGGCATCAATGATGTTGATTTGATTGATAAGTATTCATTTGACTTGAGCTGCTGTTATTTAGTATTAATGACAGCATTGTTATGATGAGCATGCCTCACACTCTCAACTGTGTCCTTGCTTACTGTGGGTCACCATAGTTACAGACTGAATGGAATGAAGGTTGGGTCTGGGGCCAAAAGCCACAGGTAGGATTGGGCGCATTTTCGTTAATCACTGTTGACGTGTAGTAGTCCAGTTCTCTGGGCTTGGCCTTGTCTGTCTGTTTGCGTTCCAAATGGCACCCTATTCCCTATATAGTACACTACTTTTGACCAGAGCACTATATAGGGAATAGGGTGCCATTTAGGACGCATCCCAAATTAATGAAGGCCAGAGCCAACAGCAGAGCTCCTCAGTCCCCAAATCCTCTTGCCATCAGAGGCCCCATATGCTCGGTGTTTCCCGTCTTTGTTGACATGGTTGGTAGGTTCCCGGCTGTACACCCCACATGGTCGCACCCCCCGACGTCCTGACCTCGGGGAAAATAACAGCAGCAGATGACCAACCCCCTTTCAGAGATATCTGGGGTTAAACGTCTTCTACAGTAACCTAATAACCTTTCGCCTTGGCCATCTGCTGAGGTGGCCAAGATGACAAGATCCAGCAGGTACAGTGGGGCAAAAAAGTATTTAGTCAGCCACCAATTGTGCAAGTCCTCCCACTTAAAAATATGAGAGAGGCCTGTAATTTTCATCATAGTTACACTTCAACTATGACAGACAAAATGAGAAAAAAAAATCCAGAAAATCACATTGTAGGATTTTTAATTAACTAATTTGCAAATTATGGTGGAAAATAAGTATTTGGTCACCTACAAACAAGCAAGATTTCTGGCTCTCACAGACCTGTAACTTCTTCTTTAAGAGGCTCCTCTGTCCTCCACTCATTACCTGTATTAATGGCACCTGTTTGAACTTGTTATCAGTATAAAATACACCTGTCCACAACCTCAAACAGTCACACTCCAAACTCCACTATGGCCAAGACCAAAGAGCTGCCAAAGGACACCAGAAACAAAATTGTAGACCTGCACCAGGCTGGAAAGACTAAATCTGCAATAGGTAAGCAGCTTGGTTTGAAGAAATCAACTGTGGGAGCAATTATTAGGAAATGGAAGACATACAAGACCACTGATAATCTCCCTCGATCTGGGGCTCCACGCAAGATCTCACCCTATGGGGTCAAAATGATCACAAGAACGGTGAGCAAAAATCACAGAACCACACGGGGGACCTAGTGAATAACCTGCAGGGAGCTGGGACCAAAGTAACAAAGCCTACCATCAGTAACACACTACGCCGCCAGGGACTCAAATCCTGCAGTGCCAGACGTGTCCCCCTGCTTAAGCCAGTACATGTCCAGGCCCGTCTGAAGTTTGCTAGAGAGCATTTGGATGATCCAGAAGAAGATTGGGAGAATGTCATATGGTCAGATTAAACCAAAATATAACTTTTTGTTAAAAACTCAACTCGTCGTGTTTGGAGGACAAAGAATGCTGAGTTGCCTCCAACAAACACCATACCTACTGTGAAGCATGGGGGTGGAAACATCATGCTTTGGGGATGTTTTTCTGCAAAGGGACCAGGTCAACTGATCCGTGTAAAGGAAAGAATGAATGGGGCCATGTATCGTGAGATTTTGAGTGAAAACCTCCTTCCATCAGCAAGGGCATTGAAGATGAAACGTGGCTGGGTCTTTCAACATGACAATGATCCCAAACACACCGCCCGGGCAACGAAGGATTGGCTTCGTAAGAAGCATTTCAAGGTCCTGGAGTGGCCTAGCCAGTCTCCAAATCTCAACCCCATAGAAAATCTTTGGAGGGAGTTGAAAGTCCGTGTTGCCCAGCAACAGCCCCAAAACATCACTGCTCTAGAGGAGATCTGCATGGAGGAATGGGCCAAAAAAACAGCAACAGTGTGTGAAAACCTTGTGAAGACTTACAGAAAACATTTGACCTCTGTCATTGCCAACAAAGGGTATATAACAAAGTATTGAGATAAACTTTTGTTATTGGCCAAATACTTATTTTCCACCATAATTTGCAAATAAATTCATAAAAAATCCTACAATGTGATTTTCTGGATTTCTTTCCCTCGTTTTGTCAATCATAGTTGAAGTGCACCTTTGATGAAAATTACAGGCCTCTCTCATCTTTTTAAGTGGGAGAACTTGCACAATTGGTAGCTGACAAAATACTTTTTTGCCCCACTATATCTCTCTGGTCACCCCCAAAATCAATTCTTCCTTTGGCCGCCTCTCCTTCCAGTTCTCTGCTGCCAATGACTGAGCGAACTACAAAAATCTCTGAAACTGGAAACACTTATCTCCCTCACTAGCTTTAAGCACCAGCTGTGCACCTGTACATAGCCCATCTATAATTTAGCCCAAATAAATACCTCTTTCCCTACTGTATTTATTTATTTTGCTCCTTTGCACCCCATTATTTCTATTTCTACTTTGCACATTCTTCCACTGCAAATCAACCATTCCAGTGTTTTACTTGCTATATTGTATTTACTTCGCCACCATGGCATTTTTTTATACTTTACCTCCCTTATCTCACCTCACTTGCTCACATTGTATATAGACTTATTTTTCTACTGTATTATTGACTGTATGTTTGTTTTACTCCATGTGTAACTCTGTGTTGATGTATGTGTAGAACTGCTTTGCTTTATCTTGGCCAGGTCGCAATTGTAAATGAGAACTTGTTCTCAACTAGCCTACCTGGTTAAATAAAGGTGTTCTCAACTAGCCTACCTGGTTAAATAAAGGTGTTCTCAACTAGCCTACCTGGTTAAATAAAGGTGTTCTCAACTAGCCTACCTGGTTAAATAAAGGTGTTCTCAACTAGCCTACCTGGTTAAATAAAGGTGTTCTCAACTAGCCTACTTGGTTAAATAAAGGTGTTCTCAACTAGCCTACCTGGTTAAATAAAGGTGTTCTCAACTAGCCTACCTGGTTAAATAAAGGTGTTCTCAACTAGCCTACCTGGTTAAATAAAGGTGTTCACAACTAGCCTACCTGGTTAAATAAAGGTGTTCTCAACTAGCCTACCTGGTTAAATAAAGGTGTTCACAACTAGCCTACCTGGTTAAATAAAGGTGAAATAAATAAACATGGTTCTTGTGTCCAACACGTCATTGTGTTTTCATCTAAACATGCCAGTTAACAATTATCGCTCACAATGAAGACTTTCACTCAGTCACTTGATGGAGTTTCTTTATTGTCATTACAAAGTAGATTTGATGTTAGCCCATTTAAATGGGTTAAACTATCTGTAAATTAAAACAAAACTTCAAACTGCTTTAACACGGTTCTCTATAAAACACGTCTCCAGACTACCTGTTGACTATCTGGACCGGTCTATTGGAAGGACATAGATCTCAGTCCTGATCTCCAGAGCCTAAACCAATGCATTAGTAGTTGTAGGCTGGAAGGTGGAAGACAAGTTAAGCAGTATGGATGTCCTTGGTTCATTCTATGGAACCCTTGAACCCGTAAAGCCCATCCATAGTGAACCAGTCGACCTATGGCCTTATCTTAACAGCACAACTTAGAACTTCAAACCCGCTACTGCATTTGACTATACGGCTTTAACTGAACTATAAGACAGAATTAAAGCCAACATAATTATAGTATTAGAATAACAATATGGAAGAATTGATAAACACTCATTTGTATACTGTAGTAGTGGGGCCATTTTCTGACCGTGGCTAAATCAATGGGGTAGAGATTTGGATGGGGCGAATAGGAAAAGGGTAGCCCAACTCATTTTGGAGGTGTGGGGGGGTGACCGTTACCCTTCCAACAACAGTAGGGGTGGAGGAGGGCTCTGTCCTATCTAAGAGGGCTCTGTCTGGGGCCCACATGCTGTGAGAGGCTGCACCAAAGACTCCAATTATCCAAAAACTACCAACTTAACCCAATTAAGTACATATGGTTAAGCACATATCCTATCAGACTTAGTGTTAACGACCCAAACTGAAAAACCTATTAACTGTACCCGTGTGAAAAACACACAATAACTTAAAAGGTCATATCTGGGATTCTCGCTCTACAATATTGTGATGGTGACAGAAGAGTTCTGTCCAGCCGTTGCTAGGTAGACATTGGGGGCATCTTTAATCCAGGAATATACCACATTAGAAATACATCATTATAAACATGCCATTAACAAATCAATGTTTACACCGTGAAAACAAACAGAAACTCAAATGGAAACCCTTTACTGTGTGGGGACAATGTTATTTCTGATGACAGAGTGAGTCAGGTCCATAGACTTTCATACAGCACAAACACAAAGGGGAATTGAGTTCTGCCTGTAAACAGAACAGGGGAGAGGTGCTGTTCTAATCCTCATATTACAAGTGGTCATTGTGTAAAGCTTACTTGGTGTTCCTCACTGGAACATTGGGTTTCTCTTACAAACGAAGCAGCTACAACATGAGGAGCCAAAACTAAAACACTGCCAACGTGTTGACTAGTGTGATAACACTATTGTTGAGCAGCTGCAAACAATCATGTGCATATTGGGTCCTTTATGACTGATGGTCAGAAACAACAGCCTGACACACTGAACAGGAATAACTGAGTAATATTGACTTTAATATTTATAGTGGTTTTATGTGTGAGTCATAAGGACATTTGAAAAAGAAACCTGTTCTGGATACATGAGTTACACTTTTGCTCAGCAAACTAGATTTGAGCACTCACTCATATGTCCATTCCAAATGCTCTCTTCTATAACATAACATAAAAACTAAACATTACATGAACAATTTTATTCCATTTTACGATCCTATTATTTTGTATATTCACATTACATACAAGTGAGAAACAAACATCCTGTGACATTTTATTTAAAAAATAGTAATACAAAAATAGTATAAATATTCCTTGTATTGTACATTTAAAAAGTCAAAGTCCTTCACAGTTTAGCGGTATTGTAGTAGTAGTGCATTGCTGATCAGGTACCGTGGCTACCTGCAGCTGCTCCCGCCGTTGCCCCGGCAACCGTGCAGCTCCATCACCAGGCTTCGGATCTCCTCCCTCTTCCTCCACACCTGTTGCCGTGGAAACCAGCGCTCCAAACGCAGGGGGAGGTCAAAGTGCACCACTGGGTTCTGGAGAAAGTCAGTGAGCCAACCAGAGGTTTGGAATAAGGTGTGATGTCATGCATTGAACAGGCAGTTATCATTTCAGTAAGTCGCTCTGGATAAGAGCGTCTGCTAATTAACTTAAATGTAAATGTAAGTGTTTTAGACAGTGTAGTAGAGACAGAAAAGTGCCCATGAAATGGATGGTTGATGTCAGCTTGTTGCTAAGCGTGGGAGGTTACAGGGGAGGGCCGTACCTGCAGAAAGCTCTCCGCGTACTGCAGGAGGTAGAGGCCACAGTCGCTGCTGTTGTCCTGTAGAGGGACTGTACAGTGGGAAGCCTTCATACTGTCTACAGTGAAGTCTCTGCGTGTTCCTCTACGCACCTCCCACTCTACATGTAGGTAACTGGAGAGGACAGACGGGAGAGATTGAAACTAGTGTACACACACATATATGAACCACACACACACAAAACAATGCAAGCGCGACAGACACACACACACAGAGAGTACTCACTCCCGCAAGAGCTTATAGATGCTCTCATGGTAAGAGATCTTCAGGGAGTCCATGATGAGAATGCAGGGTCTACAGAGAGAAAACAACCCCGTGATATTACACACACTGTTATAGATGGAGGAAGTACAGCCAATTCATTCACAGTTAATGCACTCACTTCTTAATGATGGTCTCCCTCTGACAACCATCTTGGGTACATGCCTTCAAAATTGGGATAATGTCATTTAGAATGTTGCACACATGCTCAAAACATCTGATATTTTTTTTATTTTTTTTATTGATATACAAAAGAGGGTGATATTTACTGGTGGGTTGTGGGGCTTCAATGTAGGTTTCCCACTGGCTCCCCCTGAAGTACGTACACACACACACACACACCCTTTTTAAATCAGCAGCAAATGTTTAGTTACTTTGATTTTGTTCTGTGGTGTTATGGCCAAATGTGCATGTTCTGTTTCTCAGTGTTTCTTGGCTGGGTATGGAGGACACGCTAGACCTGAACTACAGCCACCAGGCCAAACAAATCATTCCATCTGCAGTTAGGATTCAATTACACACATGCATGAACATGCACACATAACACACATCACATCCAGGTATGGCTAGAACACCCCCTTTACCGTCTGTTTTTTTAAGAGAGACCTCATTTTCAGAGGTCTTCAGTTGTTTTCAACATAAGCCCTAACATAGGGTTTTAAAGGGTAGTTAGGGACTGACATCGCAGCCTAAAAAGCCCACTAGCTGCCTTCCAACATTATTGAGGAAAAATAAAAAGGATCTAACCCAACGTTAATTTGATCATTAAAGTTAAACAAAGCGTGTGAACGCAACCCGGGTTGATTAGAAACACTATTACATTACAGCCCTGGTGAGAGAAGTGAGATTCTGCCAAGGTAAATAATCACAAACACACAATGCATCGGCGATGTCCAACGCACCTGCTCCGTTCTGCAGTTTGGGGTTGCTGGCCTCTGGAGAAGGCCCAGTTGAAGCCTGGGGCTGGCATTTCCTCTTCCCCCCGTTGGCCTCCACTCCAGCTGGGCTGGACCACTCCTCATGCTGGGCCTGCTCCAGGCCAGGGAAACAGATCACCACAAGGTACCAGTGGGCTCTGGGGAATCAGACACAAGGGAATGTGCAATGTATCATGTATGTGGCTATATGAGAAGTGTTCAATGTGTATGATAAGGGTAATGTATACATTATGTACAGTGTGTAACGTACAGTGTCTATTTTGTATACAGCAGTACTGTGTGTCTAAGACAATCTGGGACATTACAGTTCATCGTATCCTATCCTAGGAGAGAAAGTGTAATGGACTGGGGATAGAGATCTGTGCTACCGCATCTACATTCTCATCTACACATATAGATGGATTTCATCATGGAAATACAGAGCAACGGCAGCATGTGTTGTTTCAATGTGTAAAGAGAGAAACCAGTCAGTCTAGTGGAGTAAATGGCATTCACAAGACACTATAGGGAACTGCTGTGGCCCTGTCCCAGCCTGGCTGTGGTCCCTGTCCTAGCCTGGCTGTGGACCCTGTCCCAGCCTGGCTGTGGACCCTGTCCCAGCCTGGCTGTGGACCCTGTCCCAGCCTGGCTGTGGACCCTGTCCCAGCCTGGCTGTGTCCCCTGTCCCAGCCTGGCTGTGTCCCCTGTCCCAGCCTGGCTGTGTCCCCTGTCCCAGCCTGGCTGTGTCCCCTGTCCCAGCCTGGCTGTGTCCCCTGTCCCAGCCTGGCTGTGTCCCCTGTCCCAGCCTGGCTGTGTCCCCTGTCCCAGCCTGGCTGTGTCCCCTGTCCCAGCCTGGCTGTGTCCCCTGTCCCAGCCTGGCTGTGTCCCCTGTCCTAGCCTGGCTGTGTCTCCTGTCCTAGCCTGGCTGTGTCCCCTGTCCTAGCCTGGCTGTGTCCCCTGTCCTAGCCTGGTTGTGTCCCCTGTCCTAGCCTGGTTGTGTCCCCTGTCCTAGCCTGGCTGTGTCCCCTGTCCTAGCCTGGCTGTGTCCCCTGTCCTAGCCTTCTCTTGTATAGGAACATACTGAAACATACCGTGTCAGAATATAAATCTGTATCTGGAGCGTAGCCCATTCTCCAGCGACACGTCAGTCGGGAGGGGAGGTATTGTCACTGATGCTTTTTTATTGAAAACCCATTAAGATATGTAAAATAGGTCTGCAGTTGTATATAATAATATATGCCATTTAGCAGACACTGATATCCAAAGTGACTTAGTGTCATGCCTGCAGACATTTTCCCTATGGGTGGAATTGAACCTACAGCACTTGGCATTGCAAGAGTCACGCTCCACGGACTGAGCCAGGGTTCTAAATCATTGTGCCGGGGACAGAAGACCGTGTTGACAAAGGCACAGTATGTAGACTAAAACCCTTCTACTGTGGTCCTAAAGTGAAGTGGGGAGTCGAGGGAACAGGGAACGCTGTGCAGCACTCCATCCAGACCGTCATCATTCCACAGACATATGAATGAAGGTAGGCACATCCGGCCCCGTCAGGCGTGACAGAGGCTGTTTCAACACCAGTGCAGCCTTGAGACTAGTACACACACCCACAGACAGACAGAGTACAGCTCAGGCCACATCCATTCATCTCCACTATGCTGGAGCCCTGCCCTGCCTAGACACTGCCTCCGCTCCAGTTTAATGTCCCTGTTTTCATGTCTCCTTGTCAGAGCCATGACAGCTAGAAGGAAGGATGAAGAAAAGAGCACTGTTTTCCCCAATCAATGGAGTGTGGTGTCGTGTCGTGACATGTAGTGTACAACAGAGTAGTGTAGAGCAGTGTAGTGTACAGTAAAGTAGAGCAGTGTAGAGTAGTGTAGAGTAATGTAGTGTACAGCAGAGTAGTGTTGAGTAGTGTAAAGTAGCATAGTATAGGGCAGTGTAGTATAGTGTAGGGTAAAGCAGTGTAGGGCAGTGCTGTGTAGGGCAGGGTAAGGCAGTGTAGTGCAGGGCAGTGTAGTATAGAGTATGGTGTCGTTGTGTCGTTCTTAGTCCAAATCTTGGCTCTACCCTGTCTGTCTGTCTCTGTGTCTGTCTGTCTCTGTGTCTGTCTGTCTCTGTGTCTGTCTGTCTCTGTGTCTGTCTGTCTCTGTGTCTGTCTGTCTCTGTGTCTGTCTGTCTCTGTGTCTGTCTGTCTCTGTGTCTGTCTGTCTCTGTGTCTGTCTGTCTCTGTGTCTGTCTGTCTCTGTGTCTGTCTGTCTCTGTGTCTGTCTGTCTCTGTGTCTGTCTGTCTCTGTGTCTGTCTGTCTCTGTGTCTGTCTGTCTCTGTGTCTGTCTGTCTCTGTGTCTGTCTGTCTCTGTGTCTGTCTGTCTCTGTGTCTGTCTGTCTCTGTGTCTGTCTGTCTCTGTGTCTGTCTGTCTCTGTGTCTGTCTGTCTCTGTGTCTGTCTGTCTCTGTGTCTGTCTGTCTCTGTGTCTGTCTGTCTCTGTGTCTGTCTGTCTCTGTGTCTGTCTGTCTCTGTGTCTGTCTGTCTCTGTGTCTGTCTGTCTCTGTGTCTGTCTGTCTCTGTGTCTGTCTGTCTCTGTGTCTGTCTGTCTCTGTGTCTGTCTGTCTCTGTGTCTGTCTGTCTCTGTGTCTGTCTGTCTGTGTCTGTCTGTGTCTGTGTCTGTCTGTGTCTGTGTCTGTCTGTCTCTGTGTCTGTCTGTCTGTGTCTGTCTGTCTGTGTCTGTCTGTCTCTGTGTCTGTCTGTCTCTGTGTCTGTCTGTCTCTGTGTCTGTCTGTCTCTGTGTCTGTCTGTCTCTGTGTCTGTCTCTGTGTCTGTCTCTGTCTCTGTGTCTGTCTCTGTGTCTGTCTCTGTGTCTGTCTCTGTGTCTGTCTCTGTGTCTGTCTCTGTGTCTGTGTGTGTCTGTGTCTGTGTGTGTCTGTGTGTCTGTGTGTGTGTGTCTGTGTCTGTGTGTGTCTATGATTCTCACTCACTTGTGATTGACCGGCACAAACAGGTAGTCCTTGTTGAAGATGTCAACATGGCGGGTCCACGTCCTCACCCTCTGGTGTCTCCTGTCCCTGGCCCTGAGAGGAAGGAGAGGGGACACACTTCACAGCAACGCATACTACTCCTTCCATCACAATCCAGGAAGAATATCTCTTAACAATACTTTTAACAAGAGTAAAATGCTCCTTAACCTCTGTCAATACCATCATTAACATCGTTAGCATATGACTAAGCCACCAGCCTACGTAGAGGGCGCCGCCAGGAGCCTAAGGCCAAACATGAGCCCCCCGCAGGGCGCCATGTGACACGCGGCCGAGCCGCCCACTAAGCCGTTAAAAGACGCTGAGTGCTGATCTCCTTACGGGATGGCAGCCTCCTCCTCCAGGGACGTGTCCCGGCGGGTCAGCTGCTTGTAGAAGAAGCTGCTGAAGACATGACATCTCTCTGCCAGGGGCCCCGGGGCCCGCTCCAGGAGAAGATACCTGAGGGGACAGGAAGATGCTGAGGTTTTGCTGGACTGTCACATGCTGTTGGCTGAGCTAAACTAAGGGGACATGGCTGATTTCCATATATGTTAAATGAAGCTAATGTTAGGGTTTGGTTATGATAATGGTCAGTTTTAGGTTTTGGCTGGTCAGCCTGTCAAAGGGCTGCTGGTCAGAAAAGTCCCCTTAGTCCTGCTTCATTGTACTTTGTTGTGGTTTGAACCAATCAGCATTCAGGATTAGATCCACGCGTTGTATGATCACAGGTTACACATCTGCCAGGTGGCTAAGATGTTCACATGACAGGAGAAGAACATTGGTCCACAGGCAGATCACTAGAACTCACTTAAGGTAGAAGTCAATGATGACATCATTGAGGAACTGGCCACTGTCCAGACAGTCTAGGTCCTCTGTTGTCACGGTGATTCCTCCTTTAGAAGGGAGTGGTGGGTACTGGATCAACCTGAAAAGATCCTATAGTTAATGTGTAAACAACAACAACTAATATAACAGGTAGTATATTCTACATTGAAAACCATCCATAACAATAAACTGGTAAGCAGCCAGATATACTGCCCTCACCTGGTGGGCAGCCAGATATACTGCCCTCACCTGGTGGGCAGCAAGATATACTGCCCTCACCTGGTGGGCAGCAAGATATACTGCCCTCACCTGGTGGGCAGCAAGATATACTACCCTCACCTGGTGGGCAGCAAGATATACTGCCCTCACCTGGTGGGCAGCAAGATATACTGCCCTCACCTGGTGGGCAGCAAGATATACTACCCTCACCTGGTGGGCAGTAAGATATACTGCCCTCACCTGGTGGGCAGCAAGATATACTACCCTCACCTGGTGGGCAGCAAGATATACTGCCCTCACCTGGTGGGCAGCAAGATATACTGCCCTCACCTGGTGGGCAGCAGGCCCTTGAGTCTGGAGCAGGGCTCTCTGCTTCTGTGGTTCCCTCTGGTCCGACTGGGGCTCCCCTGATCGCAACAAGAACAGAACAGAAAAACATTACAGAATCACCCGCCAGAAGTCATCACCCCAGTCAAACACCTCAGAATCTACAGATTCATCTGACTGCATGGGGGATTGTCCTCCAATGTATTTTGGACAAGGGGAACAGGTGATCAAATTCAACGTTTTGGTGAGTAATGAAAATGAGGGGTATCGAGATGATAAAGTCAATGTCTGCTTTGAATGAATAGCAGAGAGGAAGAGGATGATGCCACTCACTGTGTGTGTGTTGGCCAGACATGCTGCAGACTTGCCAACCCTGTACAACTTGTTAGAGTACCAGACGCCTTGGCAAATTGGAGATTCAACTCTGCACATAGCACGCACAGAATTGGGGTTTTCTTTCACCCCCATGCACGCTGTGTGTGAGTCTGATCGCAATTATAGAATTGTACCAAATCAAGTCTATAAAAAAGGTTGGTATACTTTCTTCACAGCATTCCATTTACACATATGGTAAAAGTCACTAACAAGATCTAATTAGAAAGAAAAGGACCTTTATGTGTTTTTATTTTATTAAACAAGTAATAACAAGTTATTTGTTTAGGTACAAAATGTACAAATGTCCTATCAACGATAAAACATTTGTATCTATAACGTTTTTCTTAGCACATGCGGCCAAGTTTAGTCGCTATAGTATAGGAACGCTTGTCACCTCTTAAACAGTGCCAATCACTAGGGCCAGCTCACAAGTAGTGGCATTTTAGACACGGTTCCTAATCAACACTAAAAGCAAAATCATTTTTAAAACATAAAAACAAAAACAAATGATCGCATCGACACAGACCGCAAACTGGCTACACAAAGCTTAAGTAGGCTACTGCCAAGAGAATCTGAACGCTGTTCTCTAGAAGAGTCCGCGTGCCTATTGTATTTATTTGCAGCGCATACCACATTTGAGATTTTCGAAATGTATAACATCTTAAATCTAGTGCAAAGGCATTTTAGAAGCATTGCCTCTATAGCTAATACCGGACACTCATGCATTCGTCATCGCGCAGTCTTGATTTTTTTTATAATACTTTTGCTTTTTGTGACGTGGATCATAATTACATTTATATTCTATCAGGTTGCGTGATCCTCGCAATGTTACGTGGAAAATACAACTAATGGGACGCAGAATTAAATGTATATCACTTCAGAGCCCACTGAATGTCCATCTTATGTTCGCTAACATTAGCTTGAAACAATTCGTGTTTACCTTTCCACGACACACGGAGTTGAAAAGAGATTTGTCCATGTGTTTACCTACAGCTGGCAGTCGGCAAACTCAGCATCACAACAAATAGGAGGGGCAGACACCGGGAAGCTGCGTCGAATAATCTCCATGTCTGTTGACACAAACTCCGAACATGTCTGTGTGTTGCAGTTCGAGAATCGGGATGTTAGATTTAGTCATTGGACTTGTTTTTATAAAAATGTTTTTTATTACATAAAAAAACAAAATTAGGCCCTATTCATTTATTCGTACTTTTAACTCAGATCTTGTACCTGCATACACGGACAGAGAATTGCTAGTTGGTGGCAAAATGCGTGCATGTTGCTGCTTCCACAGATGAGTTCAAGGGAACCAGCTCATAAAGACCCCAAAGAGGTGGCCTACTTTGGTCTATGCCAGCTGGCCCCAAAAACTCTGATGTTCCTGGGCCCTCCCTGGACACACACACACCACCCATGCCGTACTCATCATCCCCACCACACACACACTTCCACCCACCCAGATCCCTTCTTACTGCCTGTGTAATTCCTCCATCCTTCTAGGACCTGTGAGGGAGTAGAGACCAAGCTCACTTCTGCTGCTGGTTGGGTGTGATCCCAACCCCACCTAACTCTATCCAACAAGCCATCTCCATCCCTCAATCTCTACATCTCCATCCCTCAATCTCTACATCTCCATCCCTCAATCTCCCAATCTCTACATCTCCACTTCTCAGTCTCCCAATCTCTGCATCTCCACCCCTCACTCTCCCAATCCCTCCAATTTCCCCATCTCTCCCCTCGCTGGACACTGCCAATTCATCAAAACTGAGTCAGGGGCCACTCACTGTCCCAATGTGTCCAATTGTGTGTGTCTGTCCCCTGTGGTGTGTGTGTTCATCAAAACTGAGTGTGGTGTGTGTGTGTGTGTGTGTGTGTGTGTGTGTGTGTGTGTGTGTGTGTGCTGACAGGGCCACTTCTTCTAGCTGGCGCTGCTAACTGGCCTTCATAGTACCTGCTGTTATATTGAGCACCGAGACCTCACAGTGGATTGAATAACACAGACATTTTTATAACAGGTTTATCAATTTATACCTCTGAGGCTGAGCCTGCATCTTTAGGCAGAGGGATGGAGAGTTGGGGGGGAACAGGGGACGAAAGAGCACAGCGGTATATACACACTGTCAAGCATATAGACACACAGACAGAGACACAGACACAGTTCTGAGCTCCTGAGTGACTATACTGACCTTTGCTGTCCCCAGGCCGGGGTCTGCCACCAGGCTCTGCCCCAGCAGGGTGAGGAGGTGGGCGTCCTGGGGACAGCTGTGTATCAGTGCCAGGCCGTCTGCCCAGGACAGGGGACTCTTCAGGTCGTAGGAGCGGCCCTGACGGAAGGCCTCTACATCCAGCATGGAGGCTAGCAGAGCAGCCTGCAGATCACCCAGCTGTTCTCTTAGGACCAGGAGGAGGAATGGACAGGCCTGACCTATATATCCACAATAGGAGAGAACACACACATTAACACACGGACAGATGCACACACAGAGACACACACTGTTCCACACGTTGGCAGGTGATGACTTTTTCCTCTAGAAAGTGTGGTTGAGTCATGACGGTGTGCTGCGTTGTAATACTCAGTAACTGGCCCACATTAAGGACAACGTACCACTTCTACACTTTGTCTTTCTTTAGGTTTTGGAGGCAGAATCTTGAGAAGTTTGTTTTCCTGTTGACCTTCGCAGCTTGATTGAACCTTTAACTCAATTTATCCACCTCTGGATCGGACGGAACACCAGTCCCAATTAATCCACCTCTGGATCGGATGGAACACCAGTCCCAATTAATCCACCTCTGGATCGGATGGAACACCAGTCCCAATTTATCCACCTCTGGATCGGACGGAACACCAGTCCCAATTTATCCACCTCTGGATCGGACGGAACACCAGTCCCAATTTATCCACCTCTGGATCGGATGGAACACCAGTCCCAATTTATCCACCTCTGGATCGGACGGAACACCAGTCCCAATTTATCCACCTCTGGATCGGACGGAACACCAGTCCCAATTTATCCACCTCTGGATCGGACGGAACACCAGTCCCAATTTATCCCACCTCATGCATCAAATTCTCTGCATCTGGTGAAAATATGTTGACCCACTATTCATATTACTATAGATGTATTTATCCTCCATTTAACCAGGGAAGTCACATTGAGATTGACATCTCTTTTTCAAGGCTGCTTTTTTTAACATGGACTCTCAAGTCTCAAATCAAATCAAATTTATTTATATAGCGTACATCAGCTGATATCTCAATGTGATGTACAGAAACCCAGCCTAAAACCCCAAACTGCAAGCAATGCAGGTGTAGAAGCACGATGGCTAGGGAAAACTCCCTAGAAAGGCCAAAACCTAGAGAGGAACCAGGCTATGTGGGCTACGTGGGCTCAACTAACATTGTAATGAATTTCTCTGTCTTAATTCTCCCAGTTGATAGAGTAGTCTTACCAGGCAGTGTAACGGGGTGGAGGGCTGAGAGCTCTGTCTGTACCAGGTTGGCCTGAGCCTCAGACACCCAGAGGAAGAGCAGGGAGGGGGCCGCTCGGCCGGGACAACCCTGGAAGAGACTCCCGTCTTGGGCTAGACCCCCGTCCCACACCGCGTACCCTCTGAGCTGGGATGCCACCAGGCTCACCGACACCCCCCCCTCCTCCTCGGATGACACCCTGGAATCTGTTGGAGAAGGGGGGTGATAATTCTGTTTTGATCATACTGGATATCTGATGACAGGGAAGTCTTTGTTAGATTATTTCTATCATTTATTTAAAGTTCTTCTACAGTATTTTGGAGAAGGCAGAAAGACTGTCTAATACACTGACTATCGGGGGTTAAGAATCCAAGACCCTGGAGTTACTACATTTACATTTACACTTAAGTCATTTAGCAGACGCTCTTATCCACCATGCTCTCACTAACTGACCACCTCCTGCTCAACATAAGCGTCTTAGGACACTAGTAAGATCCACAGATGCACCCGGAGTCAAGTGGGGTGAAAAGGTTGTGCAGACCAGTATGGCCTACCGTCGCCAAACGTAAATAGAACCCTAAGCTGAGCTTCTTAACCCTAACCCAGTCCAGAGAAAAACAGGTACGTGTGTAGTGTGTGTGTGTTCAGGTGCAAGTGTGTGTATGGGGGCACGTGTGTGTATGACCCTCACAGGGTCACAGACATTTGACCAGGGTCGTTACATGCTCACCTACAGTAAACAACAGGGTAAGCGATGGGACAATAACAAGAGTTACCGTAATGAGATTTATATAAAGGATTAAAGACGGGTTATCTAAGGGAACGTCAGGCTGGAATTAAATCATTACACATAATTCATATTACAAACTGGGTGGGTCGAGCCCTGAATGCTGATTGGCTGACAGCCGTGGTATATTTCACCATATACCACGGGTATAACAAAACATTTATTTTTACTGCTCTAATTACATTGTTAACCAGTTTATAATAGCAATAAGGCACCTCAGGGGGTTGTGGTATATGGCCAATATACCACGGCTAAGGGCTGTATACAGGCACTCCGCTTTGTGTCGTGTTTAATAATATATAAATAATATATGCCATTTAGCAGACGCTTTTATCCAAAGCGACTTACAGTCATGTGTGCATACATTCTACGATAACAACATTAGACCATTAGACCATAACAACATTAGACCATAACAACATTAGACCATTAGACCATAACAGCATTAGACCATTAGATCATAACAACATTAGATCATAACAACATTAGATCATAACAACATTAGACCATTAGACCATAACAACATTAGACCATAACAACATTAGACCATAACAACATTAGACCATTAGATCATAACAACATTAGACCATTAGACCATAACAACATTAGACCATTAGACCATAACAACATTAGACAATTAGATCATAACAACATTAGATCGTAACAACATTAGACCATTAGATCATAACAGCATTAGACCATTAGACCATAACAACATTAGACCATTAAGAACAGCACTTAGCCGGGGTATACAGTTGTTTTGGCCATATACCACACCCCCCCCGGGCTTTATTGCTTAAATAAAATAGGCTGATCTGATCCTTCTACATGTATATAATACCTGTAAATCGTTAACTACAGTTTTTTTGCATCGCACTGGTCAACTACCTTTCCTTGCTGGACAATGGATTTCAGCACTACACTTTCAGAACAGAAGTGTGTTTTCCAGTCTGACTTCACTAGCCTGGTTCCAGATCTGATTGTGCTCTCGCCAACTCATTTGCTTATTATTGTCAAGCCAAACATGTTTAGCATGACAATGAGGGCCAAGGAGTTGACACGATGGCACAAACAGACTGCCACTCATCTGCCCGCTGCCCTCCTCATCCAAATACCTTGACCTAAGTCTCATGAGGCCGCAGCAGGAAGAGGGTGGCTCAGGGAGGCTATGGAGCCCATATGATCCCCCTGGGGAAGGGAAGGACCCTGCATGTGTTGCAGTAAAGACTAAAACACACAGTAACTTTACCTTCCCCCATCTGATCATTAGACTAGGTCATACTCCACCACACATACACACAGCTGCAATGTCAAGCTGTCAGTGATTACCTTTCAGCGGTAGAGTGATGCCATCATCTGTTACCTACAAAAAGAGGAGGGAGATGAAATATATTAGCAGGAGGAAAATGCTGACATGTTGTCATTACGGTATGTAATAAGAGGGAGGATGAATAAAATAGCTGATTAGAGAAGAGGTAGAGGAGGAGAAGGTGGAGTGATATTATAAAAGCATCCTGTTGGGTTTATATACTAAGGAGGGTAGACTGACCCCTGACCCTGATGCTCAGTCTTGACCAACCTTTAGAACCTTATTCCCCTAGCCCAGACCAGATGCACTTGTGTAGATCTGAAAGGATTGAATAGGTAGTCACATTGGACATATTTAGCATGGTTGCTATGGAAACAATACCAATCATAACAGAATAATACATATTCTGTTTAAAATGGTTGTCAATAAAAAAGACCTCGTTCAACAATGGAGGGAAAGTTTCCAGACATGACAAAAGCAGCTAAACAAATAAATAAATTAGGCAATGGGGACTTCCCTGTTGTTTTGCTGACCTCACAGTGGAAAACAACAACAGTTTGACACAGTAATCTATTGACCACAAGGCAACTGCTCCGGACTCACTGACCACGGTTTAATTCACCGCGGGATTAGCACCACACTATTTCTTAATTGCTTGTTAAAGGATTTTATGGGAGTTTGGAGAACACCTGGTGATAAACTGCCGATGTTTTGCCAGTTATGGTCTTGAGTTGCTTATCATGTTATTGTTCCAGTAAGAGACTGGCATGTGGGTTTTTGAGTCTGCCAGTGAAGGTTGTGTTCCAAGTGTTCAAAGTAGCGACACATATTTGATCTTCTATTTTATTACAGCTCTCTCCATCCGTCCCATCAGTGTAATATGTAAGCCCTATTTTGTGAGGACTGGCCCATTAAGACGTTGGACAACACATGTCCTTTATTAAAATATAAACCAGGAACAAAAACTAGTGATGGGCCAATCACATTAAGGGGGAAGCTATCTGGAAGAGAGCATGGAAAGAAAGAGAGAAAGAAAGAAGCTGGGCAAATATTGATGTGAAATCAGGACAGTGAGGAAAGAACCTGGTTGTTTCTGTCTTACATTCATAAAGGCTTCAACTGAGACACAAATTTGGAACGCACAGGTATTATGCTCAGCTAATTTTGAATGTGGAGCACAAGCACGCGCCTATGTGTACACAAAGATAGAGTGACCTACACACACACCACTAGCCAAGGGGTCTTACCACCAGGTTTCCATTGGCCTGCGCTCGGACCACCCCAGCGTGCAGTGTAGAGAAGGACAGTTCCATGATAGGAGGCAGCGGCTGTGTGCTGCCAGGTTGGTGCTCCGATACGCTCTGTGACCCCGTGACCTTCTCTCCAGCCTGTCAATCACAACACAGAGGTACCGGCACACATCGAAATAATTCACAGCATTGCATAAAACACCTCATATCCACCTCAACTGCTTCAATAGATTTCTTCCCAGGCATGAAACAAAGGCCCTCTTGGAAACAAATGCTTTAAATCGACCACGATTTCCTAGAATGTTTTCAATTGGTGATGTCTTGTCTTTTAGGTGCAACAAGTTACAGTGGATGGAGTTTAAGGTGGAGGCCTTGCAGCTTGGTCCCTCCAGCTACAGTAAAAGAAGAGACACTGCACTGAGCAACACAGAAATCCTAGAACAGAGATGGGAAGCTCTATTCAAGATGCTCAACAACAGGGGTTACATCTGTTCCTCTACAACGTCCCGAAACACAATACAAACATGTTGGATCTGAACCAGAGTTACATGCTTCTTCTAAAACATCCACTGGGGAGGCTTTCTACTACTAATTATCTCACAGCACCAGACTGGTTTCTTTTATTACTTACACATTCCCAATCCCCACTGTCTGCTAGCTAGCTAAACCTCTACATGTGTTACAGACAGGCAGTTAGCTGACAAGAGCTGGCAAACCTCACCTCAGTCGTGATACAGGCTACAATGTTGTCTTCTCCAAGTCTGACCTCTCAATCCAAGTCTGAAATAGCTGGCTTCTCTGAGCACTGTCCTCTTTGAGTACTGCATATAAACATGTCCGTCTTGATATGTTTTCTTGATTTGATGCTCTCTGACTGTCAAATGCTCTAATATTATTCAAAACCAGACAATATGTTATTTGTCCAGGCAACCATGGAATTAGAACCATATCATTAGAATTCTACTCACTTAAAGTGAATAGGCCTATGACATGTGATGACGTACCATGATCATTAGAGACACATGCCCCCCCCCCCATCCCTCCTACCTGTTTGGGTACATGTTCTTCTGGGGTGGGTTGGCCTTGCCTGGGGCTATGTTGTGGGGTCTTCAGCTTGGGGCACTCTTCTTCATCATCCATGTCCTCCTCATCCTCACTGGAAAGCACAACTGACACACAGAGACACTCGACTTAGTATGGTGATTATACACTGTCGTTAAACAAACAAGGGGAAGTGATAATATTACAGGCCAGTGGTCTGTTGCAGCAGCTGGGTGTAAAAACATTGGGCTTAAATGATAAGCGGAAGATAGTTACAGAATATACTAGCCTTCCTCTCAAAATGAGGGAAGAGAGAGAGGAGAGAGAGACAGAGAGAGAGACACCAGTCTGTAGGTGAGGGGATTGTACTGTATATAGTAAGGTGCCTACACACACTGAGGCCGGTCCATACCAAGGCTGGGGTTGGTGGGCCCAGGGTAATAGGCTTGCCAGGGAGTCATCTGGAGTGTGACGCTCAGCTAGCCAGAACTGGAGCAACTTGTCCTGCTGTACCACCCATAACTGTTGTATATCTATGGTGCCACCTACTGGGACTGGCACCTTGAAGTGACACTGACACCGTTAGTTAGTGTGTCAATGGGGTGGCTTCACGAAGGAGCTGCTGGCACACTGACTGTGCCTGAAGTTGAGAGCAGGAGCTCCTTTCCATGCTCTACCACCGACTGAGACTGTCACTTTCAAGTCAGTGTGTTAATGAGTGTGTCAGTTGCTGGCACACTAACAGTCAGTGAAGGACTTAAGAGGATTGGAGTGGTATATATTTGTATTCAAAATGACTACTTTGATGAATGATTAGCTAATACACTGTAGGGAGGATGAGCGATTTTTAAAGCCCCCAAGCAGTCTTGGTAATTTTATTTTTAAATCAATGGATGTCTTATAAATCACTGCATGTTTATTAAATGAAAATAACTCCAACATATATATTTTTTAATAATTTACACTGAGTATACCAAACATCAGGAACTGAGTGCATTTCCCTGAGCCTCCTTTCGCCCTTCAAACACTCCGTCTGATCGTGTGGGAGTTAGGAAACAAATGTGGAGATATTTACATAGACAGCCCTGACTGGCTGATAGGATGGTCTAGAGCCCATCCCCTTACCCAGATGAACAGTCATTGGTCTATTATAATCAGATCACATTGTGATGTCATGCTGTGGGCCAGAAGTTCCATCCCATCAGAACAAGCTGAAATTCAAGGCATTGTTTTCTAACATCACTTACACAAAAAGGACATTATCATAATTATCAAAATTTCAGTGATATTAAGACAGTGTGAAAATAGTATAATATTTTTTAAAGAATAATCACGTTTTTAAATGCACCTCCCCTTTTAATATATCACATTGATTATGATGGAGTACGCAATATTAGCCTACATCCTGTTGTTCATCAATACCTTTGGCATAAATACAGATTAGCATACATTGTACAGGTCCTGACATAGGATCACGGACCTAGCTGGAGATGGCTGTTAGCTGCTACACAGAGTCAATGGGTTCATTTAAAGGGGGACTAGAAGCTCCTGGTAGCAGCGGAAGGACCCAGAGTCGGAGGGGGAGTTGGAGGGGGGAAGGGGATTGGGACAGTGTGGGTCAAGTGCCAGTAGACAGACACAGGACTAATGGGCTTTATAGGAAGCTTTGGCTAGCCACAGTAATCTGGGTGACTACTTGTCTCCCCCCTCCTCCTCCCCATAACCCTGGTGTTGCAGCGCCATGCGCCCGCCCGCCTGCCTCCTCTTTCCCTGCCTGCCTCCTCTCTCTCTCGCTCTCTCCCTGCCTGCCTCCTCTCTCTCTCGCTCTCTCCCTGCCTGCCTCCTCTCTCTCTCGCTCTCTCCCTGCCTGCCTCCTCTCTCTCCTCCACCATGCAAGGTACATTAACATGGAGGGACAAAGGGGACTGAGAATAACCAAGTCTTCTCTCGTTATCACTATGGTATTTTCCTTGTCAGCACTTTGAGTGCATGTGAAGACACACACACACACACCTCAAAAAAAGTGAGCCACCCCTCTGCGGTGGAGCCAGGCATTAATCTCTCAGCACCGCTGACAGCTGATGGTTTCCCAGGCCCGCCTCTGGCTACACATCTCTGACCACAAAGAGCTTGTAAAGCTTTAACTAGGACCCATTAGGAGAAGAGAGAACAAATGCAGACCAGATGAGGATCTTCATCGGATGTTGTGTCCTCATCATTCCCCTGGTGATGCCCCAGCCCCATGTTGACAAAAATATATCTTAATGGCAAATATTGCCTATACCGAAAATTACAAACCCAAGCTTGAGTTTCCTCTCTTTTCCAACCGCTTCTTGGCTCCCCAGCTCCTCATGTCGTCATCATTATGAAGGCTCCTGTACTCGTTACTACCTAATCACTGTGGATTTGAAGGGCCAAGACTCCACTAGAGTGAGGAAGCCCATGGGTCTCTCCTAGAACAAGTCCTCGCTAAGGACGCAGTTCACCACAGATCCAATCAGTGGCTATGGGCGTGGCTTAGTTGCATAGAAGTTAAGGTTAGTGTTGGTTATAGGGGTGGAGCTTAGGTCCTTCCAGAGGATCCATTCTAACGCCACGGTGGTTGTGCACCATGCCAAAAGAGGGAGTTTCCCTGTAAATTGCTTACAGTGTCAGAATGTGCTCTGGGTCGTTCGTAAATTCAGAGTGTTTCGCTCTCGGGAGCGTTCAGAGTGTACGCTGGACGCTCTGGCTGAGGAGAAAGGTTGATCCGAGCGTTCTGTAGCTGGCTAGCTACTTCCAGAGATAAATGAGAGAACACCTCACTCTGACCATTTTACTCGCTCCAGCAGAGCTGGTTAGGCTGTTTTCATGTTATCTAGAGCGTTGGTGACTAACTGTGATTCTGGCAACAATTTAGTTGTTTTTTTGCCAATGTTTACTGACACCGGTAATATTCAACAGGTGTTGCGCATTTGTAAATTGATCCGTTTTTAATCTGCTCTAGCCAGAGTGAATTTACCAACGCACCCTTAGTCTCCCTCGCCTCCAGTCTGGTTTGCTTAGCCACAAAGTCAGATTCCACAGCCACATTCTGCCTTGCAAATGACCTCATTACTTTCTTGAAGAGACACCACACACTTTGATAAAAGATATTGCTTCTTCTATGCAAATGTTGATCAGTACAACAAAATAATATGTTCTAACAGTTGCCAATAAAATAAGTCCTAAATGGAAAGGATTGCTTATCATCTGTAGCCCCATAATATCAGCTACAACAAGCTCAATGCACACAATCCTGTTGAATATTATGCATTCACCTGTATTGTGAATAGACCTATAGGCTACATCTGGATTCTCCCGGTTTATCCATGCAGATTTACCATTCAAATAAATGACCATTATGTTGTTTGGTACTTAGATTAGTAAAAACAAAGTCAAAGGGATTGCAAAACTGTAGCTGAGTTTATCTGTCTGGATCAAGTGCCATTCTGGGAATTTGTCTAATACGCCTTCTTTCTGTTGTTGTTGTGGTATTGTTTTAGTATCGAGTAACGTGACACTAGCCAGTCTGTTATGTAATGGCCCTGAACCCCACTAAGACATACAGCTGAAACCACTTCCTCGCCTGTTCATCCATTGGGGCCGGATGATATTCTATACTGACGCCACTGGGTGAGGAGGGCATTTTGCTTCGTTTATAATGTTGGTTCAGCGTAACAACACTCATATTACAGAGTAGTATGTGTTGTCATACCGCCAGTCTATGCATGATATGGTATGTTCTGATCAATATGCTATGAAGGGTTCAACAGTGGGTCAACTTACTAGGTTCTGTGGAAGTGGACTTGGGCCGCCTCAGCCTGAGATGGAGGGAGAGACATTTGGTTGGAGGCCTCCTCTCTCTGTCTGTGAGGTTAGCCCGGAGGGGAGGCCTCCTCTCTCTGTCTGTGAGGTTAGCCCGGAGGGGAGGCCTCCTCTCTCTGTCTGTGAGGTTAGCCCGGAGGGGAGGCCTCCTCTCTCTGTCTGTGAGGTTAGCCCGGAGGGGAGGCCTCCTCTCTCTGTCTGTGAGGTTAGCCCGGAGGGGAGGCCTCCTCTCTCTGTCTGTGAGGTTAGCCCAGAGGGGAGGCCTCCTCTCTCTGTCTGTGAGGTTAGCCCGGAGGGGAGGCCTCCTCTCTCTGTCTGTGAGGTTAGCCCGGAGGGGAGGCCTCTCTCTGTCTGTGAGGTTAGCCCGGAGGGGAGGCCTCCTCTCTCTGTCTGTAAGGCTAGCCCGGAGGGGAGGCCTGCTAAAGGTAAACCGCTTCTCCTGTGTGTCCTGGGTCACTGAAGCCACAGCGGAGAGGGGGTGTCTTGGGGACCCTGTGGATGCACCTCTGGCCCCTGACATCAAAGGGCGGTCGGGTGGGTCATCACTATCTGGGCTCTGGTTTCGGTGGCCTGCAGGGACAGGGACACTTCCCCTGGAGCCCGTCCCTGGTGAACCATTAGTCCTCTTGATCTGGTTCTGCAGTGATCCTGAGCTTCCCTTCCCCTCCTGAAAGCACACCAGGTAGGACTATTAGTCACAGGGGTTAACCTCACAGAAAATCCCATAGAAATGATTACAATCAACTAGAAAAAAATAATCTTAAAACGAAAACGTATGAGCCTGCAAATGCACCTACACTAACCAGTTTGTTCTCATATAGTTCGCTACAGTTTGTTTTCAACGGCCACACTTTACAAGACTCTATACTATTCTATAGACCAAGCTACCCTGGGGTGTTATCCTGTTGCAAGATATGGAGCTACCAGCTCAGCTGAATCAGGACTATCTGTATAGGGTGGAAGAATAGACCTAGCAACACTGAGTTAGCCAACACTAACAATGCCTGAAAAAGCTAGCCAATGCTCAACCTAGCTAGCTAACAAGTATGGTTACGACCAATAACTATGTACCAGACTAGTAAGTATAAGCAATTGTTTTCCACTAGACATATATTTATGTGAATCCTGAGGCCAGTCAACTGTATGTGTCCCAAACAGCATCCTATTAACTATAGTGCACGATCTAGGGAAGAGGGTCCCACTTGAGACACAGCTATAGTCCTACCTCTGTGTTTTGTGGAGGAGATCCATTCATCCCAGAGTCATGTCTCCTCCATGTTGAGTCTCCCGGGGAGACAGAGAGCCTGTCGTCAGTCTTTGAGAAACTGTCCACCTCTCTTTCTGGAGATGGTTCTGATGCAGAATCCTGCTCCGACTCCACTGGGCTGCATCTCACAGACATTTGGGAATCTCCTAAGGAAGATGTAAAACAGAAAAGGAATAATAAAATATATGCCGTTTAGCAGACACTTTTATCCAAAGTGACTTTGATAAACGTTTTCGTATGGGTGGCCTCAGCGGGAACTGAAACAACGAAACACAACAGTTCCATTTTGACCCTTGTTGAAGAGACAGTAGCCTGGTTGCCTGTACATGTATGACATGACAGCGATAGCCACAGGAGTTGTCTAAAGCACACAGTTAAATGTTGCGTCTCCTGAACGAGAAAGAGTTAAAAGAAAAGCAGTCTGAAGGAAAGAGATTGTTTACTACAGGCATTTTTAACAAGGCCATAAAGTTAAGCATTTGTTTATCCAACCAGGAAAATGGTCAGGCTTGCCAACACAATATAGAAGAAGAGGGAAACGCAGGGGGAGGTTTGGTTAGACACAGCAACACCTGCTAAATGTTAACCCCACTGCTCATGCTTCAAGAGGGCCACCATTGTTCCTGTTCCCAAGAAAGCTAAGGTAACTGAGCTAAACGACTATCGCCCTGTAGCACTCACTTCCATCATCATGAAGTGCTTTGAGAGACTAGTGAAGGATCAGATCAACTCCACCCTACCTGACACCCTAGACCCACTCCAATTTGCTTACCGCAACAACAGGTCCACAGACGACGCAATCGCACTGCCCACTGCCCTAACCCATCTGGACAAGAGGAATACCTATGTAAGAATGCTGTTCATTGACTACAGCTCAGCATTTAGTAGCTCAGCATTTAACACCATAGTACCCTCCAAACTCATCATTGAGCTTGAGGCCCTGTGCCAATGGGTCCTGGACTTTCTGATGGGCCGCCCCCAGGTGGTAAGGGTAGGAAACAACATCTCCACTCCGCTGATCCTCAACACTGGGGCCCCACAAGGGTGCGTTCTGAGCCCTCTCCTGTACTCCCTGTTCATCCATGACTGCATGGCCATGCACGCATCCAACTCAATCATCAAATTTGCAGACGACACTACAGTGGCAGGCTTGATTACCAACAATGACGAGACGGCCTACAGGGAGGAGGTGAGGGCCCTCGGAGTGTGGTGTCAGGAAAATAACCTCACACTCAACAAAACAAAGGAGATGATCGAGGACTTTAGGAAACAGCAGAGGGAGCACTCCCCTATCCACATCAACAGGACAGTAGTGGAGAAGGTGGAAAGTTAAGTTCCTCAGCGTACACATCACGGACAAACTGAAATGGTCCACCCACACACACAGACAGTGTGCCTCTTCAACCGCAGGAGGCTGAAGAAATTTGGCTTGTCACCAAAAACACTCAAACTTTTACAGATGCATAATCGAGAGCATCCTGTCGGGCTGTATCACCACCTGGTACGGCAACTGCTCCGCCCACAACCGTAAGGCTCTCCAGAGGGTAGTGAGGTCTGCACAACGCATCACCGGGGGCAAACTACCTGCCTTCCAGGACAACAACCACCCGAGCCACTGCCTGTTCACCCCGCTATCATCCAGAAGGTGAGGTCAGTACAGGTGCATCAAAGCTGGGACCGAGAGACTGAAAAACAGCTTCTATCTCATGGCCATCAGACATTGAGTGACATTTGAGTGGCTGCTGCCAACATACTGACTCAAATCTCTTAATAATTAAATTAAAAATTGGATGTAATAAATGTATCACTATTCACTTTAAACAATGCCATATGTATATACTGTACTCTATGCCATATGTATATACTGTAGTCTATGCCATATGTATATACTGTACTCTATGCCATATGTATATACTGTACTCTATGCCATATGTATATACTGTACTCTATGCCATATGTATATACTGTACTCTATGCCATATGTATATACTGTACTCTATGCCATATGTATATACTGTACTCTATGCCATATGTATATACTGTACTCTATGCCATATGTATATACTGTACTCTATGCCATATGTATATACTGTACTCTATGCCATATGTATATACTGTACTCTATACCATCTACTGCCATCTAATTGCATATGCCGTTCGGCCATCGCTCATCCATATATTTATATGTACATATTCTTATTCATTCCTTTACACTTGTGTGTATAAGGTAGTTGTTGTGAAATTGTTAGATTACTTTTTAGATATTACTGCATTGTCGGAACTAGAAGCACAATCATTTCGCTACACACGCATTAACATCTGCTAACCATGTGTATGTGACCAATAAAATTTTCTTTGAAACTCCAACAAAACACTTAACGAGGAAAAACCTTGATTACACAAGTATGTTTGACCCTTAATTGGTTAAGACAATGTAGATATAAGCGACCTCCAACTGCTGTGGATCTACAGCCTAGACTGAGCACCGAGATTTAAGACAAATGTTTTTAGACAAATAATACATTTTTTACAAAAATAGCGTAGCATCCACAAGTGTAGATTTTCTTCATCAGGCCTCCCTAAGCTGAGCACATTGTCTAGGGATTGTTTTGGACTGTGTGAGAAAGATTGAACGGTAAGATAGGATTTCACCTCAATGAACTCTGTGTGTGTGTGTGTGTGTGTGTGTGTGTGTGTGTGTGTGTGTGTGTGTGTGTGTGTGTGTGTGTGTGTGTGTGTGTGTGTGTGTGTGTGTGTGTGTGTGTGTGTGTGTGTGTGTGTGTGTGTGTGTGTGTGTGTGTGTGTGTGTGTGTGTGTGTGTGTGTGTGTGTGTGTGTGTGTGTGACACTGACCACTGAACTCTGCACGGCGTGTCTTGAGCAGTGGCGACACACACCCAGTCTCTTGATTCTTGTCCCGACACAGTGTGTCTGATGCCCTCTTAGGGCGCCATCTAGTGGAGGACAACGGTACAATCAGTTCAAATGATTCCAGGCATAGATTTCTATGGTTGGTGTCACTTCTAGTTCTGACAGACTGACAGATACCAGAACAAGTGTGAACCGAACAAGCAGAATCAGATGTCAATTCACATTTTAAAAAATCAACTACGTTCTAATTCCTAGACTTAATGTTATCAGTTTTTTAGTTATCAATCTATTATATTGTAATTTTATTTTACATTTATCCATATCGACTTACAGGAGCAATTAGGGTTAAGTGCCTTGCTCAAGGGCACATTGGCAGATTTTTCACCTAGTCAGCTTTGGGATTAGAAACCGCAACCTTTCAATTACTGGTCCAACGCTCTTAACCACTAGGCTACATGCCGCCCTGATGACATACCCATTTTTGAAGCAGGGAGGAGAGGCTGCTGGGAGTCTTTGTTCAGCTTTGTGTGTTGATGATGTCACAGGGCTTGATTGGTTGTGAGGTGGCTTCTTATGAGTCAGAGACTCCGTCTGCGTCCTAGGTGTTCCGTTGACTGCTATCTGACAGCGAGCGGGTGATCTCCGCAGTGTGCTGGGCATGTGGGTCTCTCTCCATTTGCTGTGCTCTGGGGAATTCCCTCTCTGGCAGGCAACTGGATGGTGTTCTGGGGTCTGAGCTGGTCTCTGGAAGCCTGTTGACTGGCTGGAGGTCCATTTGTCTGATTGTGCAGGTCCAAGACGCGCTTCACAGACATCCCTCAGAACTAGCCGGTTAGGAGTGCTGCAAACAAAGTCTTAGCAAAGTCTAACATCTCAGGAACTACATCAATACCATATACAGTTGAAGTCGGAAGTTTACATACACTTAGGTTGGAGTCATTAAAACTCTTTTTCAACCACTCCACAAATATCTCTAGTTTTGGCAAGTCGGTAAGAACATCTACTTTGTCCATGACACAAGTAGTTTTTCCAACAATTGTTTACAGACAGGTTGTTTAACTTATAATTCACTGAATCACAAATCCAGTGGGTCAGAAGTTTACATACATTTAGTTGACTGTGCCTTTAAACAGCTTGGAAAATTCCAGAAAATGATGTCATGGCTTTAGAAGCTTTTAATAGGCTAATTGACATGATTTGAGTCAATTAGGGGTGTACCTGTGGATGTATTTCAAGGCCTACCTTCAAACTCAGTGCCTCTTTGCTTGACATTGTGGGAAAATCAAAAGAAATCAGCCAAGACCTCAGAAAAAAAGGAAAAAAAAGTGTAGACCTCCAGAAGTCTGGTTGATCCTTGGGAGCAGTTACCAAACACCTGAAGGTACCACGTTCATCTGTACAAACAATAGTACGCAAGTAGAAACACCACGGGACCACGCAGCTGTGACACCGCTCAGGAAGGATACGCGTTCTGTCTCCAAGAGATTAACGTAATTTTGTGTGAAATGTGCAAATCAATCCCAGAACAGCAGCAAAGGACCTTGTGAAGATGCTGGAGGAAACCGGTACAAAAGTATCTATATCCACAGTAAAACGAGTCCTATATCGACATAACCTGAAAGGCCGCTTAGCAAGAAAGAAACCACTGCTCCAAAACCGCCATAAAGCCAGACTACGGTTTGCAACTGCACATGGGGACAAAGATTGTACTTTTTGGAGAAATGTCCTCTGGTCTGATGAAACAAGAATATAACTGTTTGGCCATAATGACCATCGTTATGTTAGGAGGAAAAAGGGGGAGGCTTGCAAGCCGAAGAACACCATCCCAAACGTGAAGCACGTGGGTGGCAGCATCATGTTTGGGGTGCTTTGCTGCACGAGGGACTGGTGCACTTCACAAAATAGGTGGCATCACGAGGCAGGAAAATTATGTGGCTATATTGAAACAACATCTCAAGTCATCAGTCAGGAAGTTAAAGCTTGGTCGCAAATGGGTCTTCCAAATGGACAATGACCCCAAGCATACTTTCAAAGTTGTGACAAAATGGCTTAAGGACAACAAAGTCCAGGTATTGGAGTGGCCATCACAAAGACCTGACCTCAATCCAATAGAAAACTTGTGAGAAGAACTGAAAAAGCATGTGCGAGCATGGAGGCCTACAAACAGGAGTCAGTTACACCAGCTCTGTCAGGAGGAATGGGACAAAATTCACCCAACTTATTGTGGGAAGCTTGTGGAAGGCTACCCGAAATGCTTGACCCAAGTTAAACAATTTAAAGCAATGCTACCAAATACTAATTGAGTATATGTAAGCTTCTGACCCACTGGGAATGTGACGAAAGAAATAAAAGCTGAAGTAAATAATTATCTCTGCTATTATTCTGATATCAAATTCTTAAAATAAAGTTTTGATCCTAACTGACCTAAGGGCATTTTTACTAGGATTAAATGTCATGAATTTAAGTGTTTAATAGTTTAAATGTATTAGGCTAAGGTGTATGCAAACTTCCGACTTCAACTGTAACTGTAATATCATCTGTGTAATATAACCTGCACTTTTTTTGTCTTGATTTCCACTGTACTAGACATTTTGACCAGGTACATTTAACTGGTTGAAGAGCACCATCTACTGAAAACAGTAAGCACTGCAGATATCCATGACCACTGCATCCTGGCAACAAAATAACCAACAAAAACCAGGCACGAGGCGAAAGCGCAGAAAAGTGGTGGAGAGAGTGTCATGGTTGACACGTTACACTCCCAACGGGGTCAAGAGGTGAGTCAAGTAAGTCATCTAAGAGAGATAATTGACATTCTTAATCCAGCAGCACTGTCCAAATAAGCTCTGGCTGGTCCAGTGTGTCACATCACTTGTTGATGCTGTTCATTAATCTCAGCAGCATGAACGCTATGGACCAGAGCCATGTACAGATCATGTCTATACATACCTCTGTTTCCCTGCTCTGGGGATGTGTCCATTCAGAGAGCCAACCTGTTCAGGCCTTTTTCCATTTGAAGAGCCATTGCACCAGCTTGTCTGAAATGACACAGTGTTGTTTCAGCATAACTATTAACTCATAGGCTACATAGTACATTGACCTACGGCTTTTAAAGTGTCTTGAGAGTGATCGGTTTAAATTAGAGAAGAGTCTTGGGTTGGGTCGCAAATGGCACCCTATTCCAGAGGAGGCTGGTAAGAGGCACTATGGGAGGATGGGCTCCTTGCAATGGCTGGAATGGAATTAATAGAACAGTGTCAAATGTGGTTCTCATGTTTGATACCATTCCATTAATTCCATTCCAGCCATTAAAATGAGCCCATCCTACTATAGCTCCTCCCACCAGCCTCCTCTGCCATTGTCCTAGTTGTGCACTAGCCACCCTGTGGGTTTTGGTCAAAAGTAGTGCATTGATTATTTAGGAAATAGGATGACATTTCAAAATCAAATCAAATTTTTATTCGTCACATCCGCCGAATACAACAGGTGTAGTAGACCTTACAGTGAAATGCTTACTTACAAGCACCTAACCAACAATGCAGTTTAAAAATATGAATAAGAAATAAAAAGGAACAAGTAATTAAAGAGCAGCAATAAAATAACAATAGTGAGACTATATACAGGGGGTACCGGTACAGAATCAATGTTCGGGGGCACCAGTTAGTCAAGGTAATATGTACATGTAGGTAGAGTTATTTGGGCAGCACTTTGGGAGCTTTCATTAGCATGACTTATATAATATTTTATTAAGAACACCTAATATTGAGTTGCACCCTCTTTTGCCCTCATAACAGCCTCAATTTGTTGAGGCATGGACTCTACAAGGTGTCAAAAGTGTTCCACGGGGATGCTGGCTAGAGGTCAACCGATTAATTGGAATGGTTGATTAATTAGGGCCTATTTCAATTTTTCATAACTATCGGAAATCGGTATTTTTGGACACCAATTTTGCCAATTTTTTAAAATGTTTTTTTTACACCTTTATTTATTTAAGTCAGTTAAGAACACATTCTTATTTTCAATCCCGGCCTAGGAACGGTGGGTTAACTGCCTCGTTCAGGGGCAGAACGACAGATTTTCACCTTGTCAGCTCGGAGGACCCAATCTTGCAACCTTACAGTTAACTAGTCCAAAGCAATAACGACCGTTGCAATCCACAAGGAGACTGACTGCCTATTACGCCAATGCAGTTAAGCCAAAGTAAATTGCTAGCTAGCATTGATTGTGTTTTATAAAACACAATCAATCAATCATATTCACTTGTTAACTACACATGGTTGATGATATTACTAAATATGATCTAGCGTGTCCTGCGTTGCGTAGAGTCTGACTGAGCATACAAGTATCTGACTGAGCACTGGTAGGCAGAAGCAGGCGCGTAAACATGTATTCGAAGCACTTTCATGCATTTTGCCAGCAGCTCTTCGTTGTGCCTCAAGCATTGCGCTGTTTATGACTTCAAGCCTATCAACTCCCGAGATGAGGCTGGTGTAACCGAGAAGAAAAGGCTGGTAAGTTAGCGGGCGCTAATAGTGTTTCAAACGTCACTCGCTCTCAGCCTTGGGGTGGTTGTTTCCTTTGCTCTGCATGGGTAACGCTGCTTCAAGAGTGGCTGTTGTCGTTGTGTTCCTGGTTCGAGCCCAGGGAGGAGCGAGGAGAGGGACAGAAGCTATACTCTTACACTGGCAATACTAAAGTGCATATAAGAACCTCCAATAGTCAAAGGTTAATGAAATACACATGGTATAGAGGGAAATAGTCCTATAATAACTACAACCTAAAACTTCTTACCTGGGAATATTGAAGACTCATGTTAAAAGGAACCACCAGCTTTCATATGTTCTCATGTTCTGAGCAACGAACTTAAACTTTAGTTCTTACATTGCACATATTGCACTTTTACTTTCTTCTCCAACACTTTGTTTTTGCATTATTATTATTTTTAAATGTTACCCCTTTTTTTCTCCCCAATTTCATGGTATCCAATTGTTAGTAGCTACTATCTTGTCTCATCGCTACAAAAATATTATCGCTACAAAAATATTATCGCTACAACTCCCGTACGGGCTCGGGAGAGACGTAGGTTGAAAGTCATGCGTCCTCCGATACCCAACCAAGCCGCACTGCTTCTTAACACAGCGCGCATCCAACCCGGAAGCCAGCCGCACCAATGTGTTGGAGGAAACGCCACGCACCTGGCAACCTTGGTTAGCGTGCACTGCGCCCGGCCCACCACAGGAGTCGCTGGTGCGCGATGAGACAAGGATATCCCTACCGGCCAAACCCTCCCTAACCCGGACGACGCTAGGCCAATTGTGCGTTGCCCCACGGACATCCCGGTCGCGGCCGGTTACGACAGAGCCTGGGTTTGAACCCAGTACAGCGCCCTTAACCACTGTGCTACCCGGGAGGCCATTTTTGCATTATTTAAACCAAATTGAACATGTTTCATTATTTATTTGAGGCTAAATGGATTAAATTGATGTATTATATTAAGTTAAAATAAGTGTTCATTCAGTATTGTTGTAATAGTCATTATTACAAATAAAAAAATCAAATATCAACTGATTCATCGGTATCTGTTTTTTGGTCCTCCAATAATCTGTATCGGCATTGAAAAATCATAAATCGGTCGACCTCTAATGTTGGCCCATGTTGACTCCAATACTTTCCACAGCTGGGTCAAGTTGGCTGGATGTCCTTTGGGTGGTGGACCATTCTTGATACACACGGGAAACTGTTGCACCATTCTTGATACACACAGGAAACTGTTGCACCATTCTTGATACACACGGGAAACTGTTGCACCATTCTTGATACACACGGGAAACTGTTGCACCATTCTTGATACACACGGGAAACTGTTGCACCATTCTTGATACACACGGGAAACTGTTGAGACTGAAAAACCCAGCAGCGGTGCAGTTCGACACTCAAACCAGTGCGCCTGGCATCTACCACAATACCCCATTCAAAGGCACTTAAATCTTTTGGCTTGCCCATTCACCCTCGGAATGGCACACACACACAAGCAATGTCATAATTGTCTCAGGGCTTAAAAATCCTTCTTTAACCAGTCTCGTCGCTTTCATCTACACTGAAGTGGATTTAACAAGTAACATCAATAAGGGATTATAGCTTTCAACTGGATTCACATGGTCAGTCTGTCATGGAAAGAGCAAGTGTTCCTAATGTTTTGTACACCCAGTGTATACCTTATAGCTATGCCGATCTCACTTATCACCATGAGAAAATATAAGCACAACATTTATTCAAAAATAACGAGTCACCGTGTGAAAATGCAGTTCATTGGGGCTATGTCCACTTCAAATGGAAATGATAAGGGATACCTCGAATGGGCTGGAGGTATCCCGGAGACGTGAGAGAGGGGACTGCATGTGCATGTTGTCAGCTTCTGATGGCTGTTTTCTCTTGGGGATTTTGAAGGGGACTGCCATCTGAAATGAATAATTACTGTATTATGGAGATGCCATTTACGCTGCCCTGCTTGTAGCTAACTATGTTGTAGCTCTGGTCCAGGCCGTTAGTGTGCATCCGTCCACTAACGTTACTAGACCAGAACTAGCTATTTTCCAACACCTCTTAATCAAGTTAACAACAATGCACAGGTTATGTTCAGAAAGATGTGACACAGTTAGCCAGTTATCCAGTAATATGAAAAGCCTTGTTAGCCAACATAGCTAGCTAAGTTAACTAACAAGCCAACTTACTTAACTGTCAAGGGTGCTGAATCAGACGGAAAGATGGCTAACGAACGAAAACAATAAGCATTGTAAAGACGCCATTACGTTGTAATTTGCAACCAATTAAATGTTATCATATTGGCTAGCAAGCAATGGATGACTGCTTCTAGTAAAATGCTACATCAATCTAGCAGCAAGAAGCCATCAACAACAGAGGCGCCTCTAGCGTTAACAGGAAATTGTTGAAAGCATGTTTACGCGCAACCTGTTTGCACTCTTAAAGCGCAAAACAGGTCTGGTCGGTTTATTACTAGACCTGAAATTGGTGTGTAGGCAAAGGCAATTAAGCCACAAAATCATTATTTATGGATCCGCTTTGGTGATACATAAGACGTTTATGAATTGCAAATGTGTACAATGCACAATCAAATACTGTAGTAGTGGGACGGCGTAAAGCTACGGTTGCGCAGTGCAAGACTTCCGTATCTAGCTATCTACTGTAAATAACGTTACAACAAATAGCTTTCTATCACATTTAGTAACTACTAGACAATTTAGCACCTAGAATGTGTTGTATACGAAAGGCTAAGAAGAAATTGATAACATTTGGATGTATTTGTGCAATCGACCGTTGGTGTTGAAATAACCACGTACCATTAGCTACCAGTTAAACAGACGCTGTTACTAGCAGCTAACTAGCTTTGTGTTAGATCTAGGCTAGCTAGCTAATTATCAAAAACATTAGGCCTGATTTTGTTTTAATCTGATATGGACGTGAGAAACTAGCTAACTTCATCAAATGAAATTTTTTTTTGCTTTCAAATAACTTCAAATATTCTTCCGAGCGGTATTCAAAATACATTAAAATATTGTTTGGTTTTCTGAGACCTGTATTTGAATATCAAAGAAAATCGTGTTTTAAAACTCTAACCTCAAGTGAAAAGTTTGTATTTTCAAATGAATTACAAATACAACTATTTCCTGCCCAGGTCTGGACAGAATGCAAGCTTCCCCTTATCCCACTTTATCCCTCTTCCTACTTATGTAAATAATACCTATGGTAAAAACGTTTTTCTTTATAGATAGTTGTTTAATCATGGTTTACAGCCTGCTGTATCCTGTGCATATGACAAATAATCTTTGATTTGACACTCTAACCTGTGACATGTCCCTGAAAAATACAGCAAAAGGAGCACTCTGTGTCTGCATAGATGTTTAGAAGAAGTGCAGTATCATTCCTTGAGCAATACATCTGTAGCAGACATGAGTCTGGCTCAAGTTCTGGTGATGTGAGAGCCCTCCTCTTGGTCTAATGGTCAAGATGTTGGAGACCAGGGTTCAGATCCCTCCTGCGACACATACACTGTATCATAGGAATCAAGTAAGCTACAGTACATGCATGTGAAAATGGCATTGTTCCATTGTTAAAGCATTTGTTGGTGCCACACTTTTTGAACTCCCACCTTCGTTCTTTATTGTTTCATATAAGTATTTTAAAGTATTTAGCACTAGAGCTCTGGCATTGCATTCCTTCATTCTCCATGCACCCCCAGGTCACACCAGTGTCAATCAGACACACACATTACACATCCATAATCAATGGTTAGATCATGTGGTTAGCACTTGCACGGTGTGTTCATTCAGACGTCTGCCTTAGGAGGAAGTCAGTTCTGTCTCAAAGATCACAGCTCTGAGGAAATTACATATTGTTGCCAGTGTGTTCTGTAAGATCATTACTTTTTATGTGAAATTGACTTGTTCATTTAACATATTAAATTAAGTGTTTCATGGATTCTTCTGTTCTTAGGTGGCTTAAAACTGTTGGAGCTGAGGCTTTTACTCCTTGCCTGTGTACCAGTCTCTTTAGCTATCATTCTACTCCTTGCCTGGGTCCCAGTCTCTTTAGCTATCATTCTACTCCTTGCCTGGGTCCCAGTCTCTTTAGCTATCATTCTACTCCTTGCCTGGGTCCCAGTCTCTTTAGCTATCATTCTACTCCTTGCCTGGGTACCAGTCTCTTTAGCTATCATTCTACTCCTTGCCTGGGTCCCAGTCTCTTTAGCTATCATTCTACTCCTTGCCTGGGTACCAGTCTCTTTAGCTATCATTCTACTCCTTGCCTGGGTCCCAGTCTCTTTAGCTATCATTCTACTCCTTGCCTGGGTCCATTAGTATAACGATCTTCTAGTAAAATGTCATGATAACAGTTCAACTGCTTAATTTCCTTTTTGGTATAAAGCTGTGACTTCTGTGGAAATGTTCAAGGAAATTGCAGTAAGGATCACAGGAACAAAATAAAGGTATGACTCATGACCCACTCAGTTGAAGGTAAAGTAGAGCAGTAGTTGTCAGAAAGTTATTACACAGTGGAAAGTAACACACCACACCACCACACAGACAGCTCATGTAAATGGTCACAGGCTGTGGTTTTATAACAGTATTTGTTCCAGTGATGTTTGTGAAAGAATTTGTCTGGTAAGAGGTTGTCTGTTGCCATACATTTACATTTAAGTCATTTAGCAGACGCTCTTATCCAGAGCGACTTACAAATTGGTGCATTCACCTTATGACATCCAGTGGGACAGTCACTTAACAATAGTGCATCTAAAACTTAGGGGGGGTGGGGTGAGAGGGATTACTTAACCTATCCTAGGTATTCCTTAAAGAGGTGGAGTTTCAGGTGTCTCCGGAAGGTGGTGATTGACTCCGCTGTCCTGGCGTCGTGAGGGAGTTTGTTCCACCATTGGGGGCCAGGGCAGCGAACAGTTTTGACTGGGCTGAGCGGGAGCTGTACTTCCTCAGTGGTAGGGAGGCGAGCAGGCCAGAGGTGGATGAACGCAGTGCCCTTGTTTGGGTGTAGGGCCTGATCAGAGCCTGGAGGTACTGAGGTGCCGTTCCCCTCACAGCTCCGTAGGCAAGCACCATGGTCTTGTAGCGGATGCGAGCTTCAACTGGAAGCCAGTGGAGAGAACGGAGGAGCGGGGTGACGTGAGAGAACTTGGGAAGGTTGAACACCAGACGGGCTGCGGCGTTCTGGATGAGTTGAAGGGGTTTAATGGCACAGGCAGGGAGCCCAGCCAACAGCGAGTTGCAGTAATCCAGACGGGAGATGACAAGTGCCTGGATTAGGACCTGCGCCGCTTCCTGTGTGAGGCAGGGTCGTACTCTGCGGATGTTGTAGAGCATGAACCTACAGGAACGGGCCACCGCCTTGATGTTAGTTGAGAACGACAGGGTGTTGTCCAGGATCACGCCAAGGTTCTTGGCACTCTGGGAGGAGGACACAATGGAGTTGTCAACCGTGATGGCGAGATCATGGAACGGGCAGTCCTTCCCCGGGAGGAAGAGCAGCTCCGTCTTGCCGAGGTTCAGCTTGAGGTGGTGATCCGTCATCCACACTGATATGTCTGCCAGACATGCAGAGATGCGATTCGCCACCTGGTCATCAGAAGGGGGAAAGGAGAAGATTAATTGTGTGTCGTCTGCATAGCAATGATAAGAGAGACCATGTGAGGTTATGACAGAGCCAAGTGACTTGGTGTATAGCGAGAATAGGAGAGGGCCAAGAACAGAGCCCTGGGGGACACCAGTGGTGAGAGCGCGTGGTGAGGAGACAGATTCTCGCCACGCCACCTGGTAGGAGCGACCTGTCAGGTAGGACGCAATCCAAGCGTGGGCCGCGCCGGAGATGCCCAACTCGGAGAGGGTGGAGAGGAGGATCTGATGGTTCACAGTATCGAAGGCAGCCGATAGATCTAGAAGGATGAGAGCAGAGGAGAGAGAGTTAGCTTTAGCAGTGCGGAGCGCCTCCGTGATACAGAGGAGAGCAGTCTCAGTTGAATGACTAGTCTTGAAACCTGACTGATTTGGATCAAGAAGGTCATTCAGAGAGAGATAGCGGGAGAGCTGGCCAAGGACGGCACGTTCAAGAGTTTTGGAGAGAAAAGAAAGAAGGGATACTGGTCTGTAATTGTTGACATCGTACACTTTTATAATGAATTCCTTCACAGGACTTGTTACCCTGCCTTAATAAAGTTGTCTTTAAAAAAATAGAGATATATTTTAGATAAGGTATAGCCTACACATGTCCAGTAAATCATGTATAATGATTTTGCCATAGCTTCTGGACCAATGATGCAATAATCACAAAACTCTTCAGAGTGTCTGTCCTTGATGACACTTCATTTTCCCAGTTGTGGCAGGGCAAGGTGTGTGTGTTATGACAGTGTTAGTTGAGGCAGGTTGCAGGGCCTAGTGCTATGGGTTCTACATATCAGGGAAATGACTCTGCCTACAGAGACTACTGGGCTTCCAAATACCCCCTGTGACAACATCCTCTCAGGCTGGTTAGGTGTGCTGCAAACAAACAAACTGTAGTCAGGGATTTGAGGTGAGGCAGTGTACACAAACATCTCAGCAAAGTCTCTATGACATCTCAAGGTTCACATCAATATAATATAATGGTAATATAATATGTATAATATAACCTGCACTTTCTAGTCCTTATGTGTCATAGTTTTCAATGACACACACAGTCCTACACATTGTGAGCAGCTACATTTTAACTGGTTGAACAGCACTATATGCTGAAAGTGGTAAGCACTGCAGGTGTTCCCACATTTGATCCTGGCAACCCAATAAAATAACCAACAGAAACCTGGCAAGAGGCAAAAGCCCTAGCGCAGAAAAGAGGTGGACACATTATACTCACAGGGGAGTCAAGAGGTAAATCATCAAGGAGAGATAATTGACGTTCTTAATCCAGCAGCACATTGTCTTTGAACACTGGCCAAATAAGCTCTGGTCTAGTACACCGCGTCACTTGCTGATTCTGTTTGTTAAATTCAGCAGCATGAACACTATGGACCAGAGCCATGTACAGATCATGTCTATACATACCTCTGTTTCCCTGCTCTGGGGATGTGTCCATTCAGAGAGCCAACCTGTTCAGGCCTTTTTCCATTTGAAGAGCCATTGCACCAGGTTGTCTGAAATGACACACAGTGTTGTTTCAGCATAACTATTAACTCATAGGCTACATAGTACATTGACCTACAGCTTTTAAAGTGTCTTGAGAGTGATAGGTTTAAATTAGAGAAGAGTCTGGATGAGTCCCAAATGGCACCCAATTCCCCTTAGTGCCCTGCTTTTGAGCAGAGCCCTATGGGTACACTGATTATAGGCAATAGTGTTCCATTTCGGACACACTTGTGGAGAGTGTGTGACCGATAATGTCCAACTCAAAAGGTTTCATTCGCATGATGGTGGGACTTGGAAAGTATTTTAGTTACAGTGGACACTTGCCAGCTATGCCTATGGGTAAACCATTTCAATTCAATATTTTTTGACAGCACCACTTTTGATTTGAATGAAATCTTGTCTTCATCACTGGAAAAGATAAACGGTTGAGATAGAAATAATTTAAAAGCTGAGAGACAGGGTTGTCAAACTCTTCTATAATAAAACTTTTTTTGAAATAAAACTTTAATATTTTATCCTTTAATGTAAATGAACTCTGATTCTTTTCATGTTCACATTCACATATGTTGTAGCTTACACCGCATTTGACATCATCTAAAGTGTTGGTGTTGTGCCTGCCATCGGCTCTTAAATACAGGGTGGGTGTTATGTTTTGGATGATAAATCTACTAAAATATAAATAAAATGGAACCACAAAGATGGTTGGAGGTCCACACATCAAAGAACGGTGACTTGAATGAGAATATCTGTTGTTTTAAATGATACTGTCAAGCCTCCATAGGAAAGCTATTGAAATCATAGAAATATAGATAGAATATACATTAGCATTTAAGTTGAATAGTGGATGGACCGGCGGTCATCTTTGTGATAGTAATTAGAAGTTTCAATTTACATTTCAATACACTGGATAGGTGAAGTGAAATGTGTTGATTTACAGGTCCAGCCATAGTAGAACAGTGCTCCATGGAGCAAGTTAGGGTTAAGTATCTTGCTCAAGAAAACATCTACAGATTTTTCAAGTTGTTGGTTCAGGTATTCAACCCAGCGCCCTTTCCGTTGCAGGCCAAATGCTTTATCCGCTAGGCTACCTAACAACCAAATGAAATAGCACCCACCCTGTATTCAAGAGCATGTTGTGTCTGACCCGATGGCAGGCACAACACAAACTCAGATGATGTGGAATAGGGTGTAAGGTACAACATCTGCGAATATGTATATATTTTTGAACATGTTTTTAGATAATTGACGTTAAAGTTTAAGAGTGGTAGAGGAAGAATCCTGAGAGGATTCATGTGAGTAGGTAGAGACATCATCAGAGTGATTGGAATAATATGTGCTTCAGTAAAGTGGGATCTTTAGCATTTATAACCATGGTTACTAATTGTACTGTAGAAATGGATCGAAAGTCAAAGAACATTGAGTTTCTGGTGGCAGCTGCAGGGGGTGTTGAGTGGTAGTTATATGTCCTCTAAGGCCGTTGGTCTGGAGTACGACTAGATAGGGTTAAATAGTGCAATGGGTGGTGGATTTTTAGGACTAATGGGTGATAGGGCAATTTACTTTTCCCCAATGTTGTATTATTGTATCAAAGAATATAATGTAGGTAGGCCGTGAAAGGCCTCACACACCAGTACAGTAGGTGACGGTGTATGCATCTAAAAGTTGGATGCGATCCGCCAACGAAATCCCAAAGAAGAAGAAGAAGAAATGACCCACTCCAGTGGTAACGGGAAATTGGTGAACGCGTGTTCACGCCCAATCTGTTTGCGCTCTTGGTGCGAAAAAAAAGGTCTGGTATATTTATAGGCCTACAAGTGGCGTGTAGTGTAGGCAAAGCCAATTAACCATAAAACAGCTCTGGTGTTTGGTGATATATATAAGTGGATAATGAATTGCAAACGTGTACACTGGACAACCAAAGAGAATATGTTCAATAGAATGACGTATGTTATGCGATTGCGCTGTGCAAGACTTCCGTTTCTGACTATAGCCTAATTAAATAGCTATCACAATTAGTAACTGCTAGCTAGCTAGTTTTGCACCTATATCGTGTTGTATACATAAGGGTAAGAAGACATGGATAGAAGGTAGATGTATTTGTACGATTGGTGTTGTGAACTAACAACGTAGGTAGCTAGCTAACGTCACCTACCAGTTAAACAGATGCTGTTGCTAGATAACGCGTTGGCTACAAGACAAATAGTTAGCTTTGCAGATGTGTTCGATCTAGGCTAGCTAACAACTTATCAAAATCATTAGTCCTGGTTTTATTTGAAATATATGTAAATTAGCTACTTGAGCAAATAACAGTAAGTTAGCATTGGCTAACTATGTTAACTGGCCAGCTGATCTTATCTATAAGAACATAACTATGTCGAATTATATTGCCAGGAGCTAGCTAGCTGAAGTGGCCAATTATCTAGCGAGCTACTAGTTCATATGGCTGTGAGGTGCTTAACCTTGGCCTGTTAAGGCAGAGATGGATCATAGCTAACCAAAGATGAATCATTAGCTCGCTTGCCAACCCAAGAAAGGCACATGCTTTGTTGTCCCTCCCACGACGTTGGTCCACTCAACAAATGTAGCCTAATGTTCAACATGTAGCAAGTAGACCTATCTAGGTAGTGAGGAAAGTCCCTGTAATCTCAAATAAGGTGGATAGACCTGTACTACAGAGACCTCTTACTGTTTCTTTACCTGTACTCACAAGTTAGTCTATAAAACACACTTCACTGCGTCTTTTGTTTTGGCTAGTTAATACATACCTTTACATATGGATACAGTCTAGTCTGAAGGCATTTCAAGTACAGTAAAGTAACAGTTCCTTAGGCAGATTAAGAACTAGGCCTAAGGAAAATACTCAATGGGGAGGAACATCACATCTGTTGCAACATGTCCTTTAGGTTGACTACCCCTTTTGAATGCACCCACATGTCAGTGCCAATAAGTATATGCCTTTCACACCAATATGTATATGCCTTTCACATTAGTATTATGATTGGTTGCTCAGCTTTTCTTTCATAATCAGCCAGGCCACTGTGTTTCTAACCCTGCTCGTCTCGTTCCCAACCATAACATGCTCTATCACTACTCCACAGGTGCTGGTTGCCGGTTTGTGTGTTCCTGTTGCTGGCACTCCAAGGTATTAATATCAGTCATGCTTTATATGGTTTGTTCTTATTCTACATGTGCAAAATTCCATATTGGTTTCAAATGGATTCATTGGAGGCTAATTTTGTCTGTTTTGTAGACTCTTCGCAGGAGAGAGTTGAAGGTTTTACAAGAGGGAAGGTTATTTTACCATGTAGGTACAATGCAATGCCTACTGAAGAGGTCACCATATTTTGGCGATACAAGGATGACCGTAATGTCTACAATCTTGTCAGTGGAAAATCAGACTTGACACACCAAGACCGTCAGTTCAGAGACAGAACCATGATTTTCCCAGAGGAATGGGCAAATGGCAACTTCTCTCTCCTACTGACTGATCTCAAGGACTCTGATAGTGGGAGTTATTCATGTTTCATACCAAAAGTGAACATTCTGCATCAAGTGGAACTTTCTGTTCAAGGTTTGCATTACAACCAAGTGTAACAGCCTCTTATCTATACAGTATTGTAATTTCCATTAACAGCTAAGAAGTTGATGATACAGTATGATAACACTATAAAAATGTCCCTCTGTATTTTACAGAGAAACCAACTCCTGAAGTTGGTCCAAAGAGCAGCAGCATGAGCATCAAAGGACAGAACCTCATCCTCTTCCTGTTTCTCCTCCTCAGTCCAGATCTCCATTTCCTTTGATGTACATCACATAAATTGGTCATTGTACTGCTTATGAGACTGTTGACAAGTTCTGAGTGGTTAAACTGCTGAAATACTTATTTTTTTCCTTTAATGTATGTAATAAGTGACTGCAAACATCTTGCTTGAACCACCTTCCTAGAGGTGAGTAAAATAGTTATTCCAAATTGAATGAAGCCAAAGTGTTTACTGATAGGACCACTGCAACACCTAATGGGGATCCTAGTAAAATACCAAAACATTTTAGCTTTGCTTTTGTGAACTAAATGTAATGCACTTTTAATATATTTGTTCTGATTTAAAGGCATAATGTTTTTTAAAAACCAGGGCCATCTGTTAAATCAAATTGGAAATATAATTGAGTCAATGTGTCCCTTCTGTCAACAAGATGCAGCTTTACTTACTAAGATATTGAAGTATTTCCAGATCAGTTATTAATATTGTACTACCAAATGGCATACGTTTTGTTGATATCGAACATGTGCTCCACAGTAAAAACTTATTTGTTCAGTCAACCTTTCAATTAGAAAGTATTTTACTTTGACACCACAGTGTTTTTAAAGGAAACATTCACTTCCTCAATGCTCTATATTAAAGAGTGTTTCTTTTAGCTTTTTGTAAAGATATGGTTTGATCATGTTGTTGCATTGTGTGTTCAGACAGATGTCTGTTAGGAGGAAGTCAGTTCAGTCTGAAATATTTATCACAGCTCTGTCGAGGATTGTTCTGTAAGACCATTTATTATTCTTATGTTATTAAGTCGCTTTGGATAAAAGCGTCTGCTAAATGGCATATATTATTATTATTTATTTTACAATAAATTAAGTGGCTCATGGATTCTTCTGTGTCTTAAAACCGTGTGTTGGAGCTGAGGCTAAGGTATAGCTTTAAGTGTCATATTCCTTGCGTGAAACCTCAAGTTCTCTTTCCATAAATTCTGTGTAAATAGATTCCCACTAATATTAACTGACAAGGACAATGTTATTCAAGAACCGTTTATGGTTAAATAACATCTTGTTTCTATGTAATATCGACCCATTGTTCCATATAAAACATTTATGAGGTGAAAAGTTGTGTTTATACAACAAAGCCCAGCACATTAAAACCTGCTTGTGAAAAGCCACCAGTTTCACAGGAAGTTTACCTACAATATGGACATCGTAGTAAAACATAAAGCCCTCAGAACTTCTGAAAAACAAAATGAGGTATAATATTCCAGAAACTGAGGATGTTTTGCATACCTTTTAATCCAGTTGATCTTTGATTGAAGAGTGAAATCTAAGACATTTAGACCGCCATCAAACCCTGTTGGTGATAACATTTTTATCGTATGTGGCTTGTTTTTGCATATAAAGTTGTACAAAAGCCTATCTAAGGTACAGCACGTGGATTTGGGAATGTCAATAGATTTAAAAAATGTTATCACCAACAGGGTTTGATGGCGGTCTAAATGTCTTAGATTTCACTCGTGAATGATCTTTACACAGAGGTAGGTGGATTGCTGGATTGACAGCTCCTTTCAAAACAAACATCTCACATTTGGAAAGACTTTAATGCCAAACCTGAGATTTGAGAACTGCTTCACGATATACAATGCTAATCTAGCTTGAGACACATTTGACAAAAGTGAAGTGTCATTCGCCAGTTGGGATATCTTGATCTCTGGCCTGGAATGTAAATGCCTTCAAATGGACTTTTATGAACTAATGAGCATAACATTTGAGATTTTTTTAAAGGTCAAATTACTACAACCTTGTAGTATTCCTTTGTAAATGTTAAACCTTGAGGATGTTCCATGACAGAGTTTGATACAGCTATTGTCACCATTATACAGAGTTCTAATAGCATCAACAAAAACACAACCAAATCCTTAGTCACTCAAATTGTTATCTAAGGAGAAAAGATTGTCATAAAACTTAGTGGTAAAGTCTGATAACACCTCTCTATCCTCAGTGGTCACCCCATTAATCTTCCATTTCCGAAGTGTGAGTTCCCCTCTCCTCTTTTCCAAATTAAAAAAGTATCTACTGTTCTTTTCACCTTTTTCAAGCCATTGTTTTCTGGATCTTATGAAGGCTCCTCTCGCCTTTTCCTCATACAACGTATCTAGTTGATTCTGTAAATCGTTTAATTTAGCTTCCGCATTAAGATCAAGATGCTCAATCTCTGTGATATCGGCAATTGTCTTAGACTTCAGCTACCTCACATCTTCTTAAAGCAAGCCGTTTTCCATAAGTAATACAGGCTGAGCGGATTTTCAATTTCAGCAGTTAACAACATTTCACATATTCTGCATTAGATGTAGCTAAACTCCAGTAAACAGAAATTAGATTCTTAATCACATTTTTAAAATCATGCAATAACAATGAGTTGTTTCATTTCCAATAACCACCAGAGTATTTCTTACCATCAATACTGCACATTCTTACAGTCAACCATATGACTCTATGATCCGTCAGGACTGCAGGCAGTATTTTGACCTCTACAGTGTTGGGCTCAAGACTAGAGGTTATCACCCACAAATCAATTCTTGATTGTAGAGAACGATCTCTATTACTCAATGTGTATTGTTTCTCTCCAGGGTTTTTAACTCTCCATATGTCAATTAAGTCCAGGCTTTGGCAGAACTTCACCAACTTGTTCACACCAATGTTAGGCCTATAAGGCAATCAGTCTCATTAGAATAAACCATATTAAAATCTCCAACTACAATCTGACTGGATGGATATTTTCTCAGAAGACTTTTTAAAATGTCCTCTAGAAGTTATTTAAAGGACTAGAACAGTAGCCATATACATTACACAAATAATATGTCCATGTGGTTGATGACCACTACTAGCCAATGTCCATTGGAGTCCATTTGAGTAAACAAAAAATGTCCTTTTGAAATTGTGATAAAATTGCAACCCCAGCTGAATGATTAGTCCCATGGGCCAAAAAGAATGACATTGCCCCACTGATTTTTCCAATAATTATAGTCCTCTTTGCATGAATGTGTTTCTTGAATAAATACAATATGCGTTGCAGTCCTTACAAAGAGAAAAGAAAGCTTCTCTTCGACAGGTTTCGTATCCCTCTGGCATTGATTGACAAACTTCAAGTTCATATCTATAGAAAGAAAAATCCTATGCAATCTCAACTCTACCGTCTCTATAAAAAGTTGGTTCATATGTATTAACAGAAGTCTTAACTTGTAAAACAGTAACTCCATATTTCAAAACTAGAACGCTCAGTTTGCAGTGGGGAAGGAGCTACCTTGTAAACCTACCGACAGAACAAATCACCTCGGTCGAATGTCATTTCCGTGGTGAAAATGGCTCTGATCCATCTGTAGTAGTATCCACCTGTGGTAGTATTTACCCTTTCCTTGATTTCGGACCTGTTGTACAAGAGGCCACAATTTTGCCGTTGCTGCCTTGTCCGCTGCAGTCAGGTCCTCACCGAATCTAAATTCTCTTTTAGAAATGCGCTTTCCTTTGCTTTCTTCCAAACTGCATCTCTTGCTGTGCGAAAAGCAAACTGGATGATGATCGAGCGGCTGACGATGGTATCTTGTTTCATCCCAATACGATGAGCGACATCCACAGACATATCCATCGGGGAAGTCCGGTGCCACACGGTTACAGATGTCTCTTGCTTCACATTCTCATCCTGATCCTCGGACACCGTAAAGCCAAGCCCCCACGTTCTCCGGTTTCACTCTGCTTCGGATAAGCGCAAAGGCATGTCTGCGATGGTCTTCTCCTGTGCAGTGCATTTATCAGAAGTAGCAGTGTTTGCAAGTTTCAGCGCTTCGATACTCTTGTATGCATGATTCAGAGATCTCGAGGTCAACTATTTGTTTACGCGTATCATTTTTCTCCAGACCATCGGCTCTTTCGTTTATCTTTGCAGAGACAGCATCGATTATTTTGACCTGTAGTTCGCGCAAAGACAATGATTTCTGTGTCTTTTTGGGTGCATGACTATTGACTGCATTTTCAGAATCAACTGAATGTCGAGAATCGTCCATTTCGTCTCCCGATGAGTCAGGTGGCGGTTTTTCTCCAATGTATGAGTGCTCAGCTAGAAACTGCCTACTCCCCCCTTTGCTATTTCGCACATTTCTTTCTTCGATTTCCTAAAGTTTCAAATCAAATTAGCGGTCAACTAAGCGTTCTCTATTTTGTTTACTATAAGCCAAGTTCCGTTACATTTACGTAAATTTGAGAGGGATAAAAGTTAAGGTTACTCGAAGCAAGCTGAAATCTCGTCTGCACTCGCCGCCATCTTCCAACCTACCCTTCACAACAGATCGCGGAACAGCACAGAGCTGTTGAGCAGAAGTGCAAGTATGAATGCCCTGACCTCTGCATAGTCTGTATTACCGTAAATGCTGCACGGCCAATGCAGACATCAGATTGACAATGCAGCGCCTTTAATTATTGTAAACTAAACTAATAATAATTAAAACGGTTCCTGGAGTATCCTTTAGGCCCTAAAGTTTAGGGGGTTCTTCAAATTGAAACTGTGGGGGAACCGCTATAAATTCAAAGAACCACTTTTAATGAATCTTCCAACCTTTTGAATAAACTTTTGGGTTAATTTTTGAATAATATACGCATAACAATTACACAATATTTTAGTTGTCAGTGTAATGATTTTAGTGGCAAAGCAGAATTAGAAGATCAAAATATGAGGTTAACTTTGAGCAGAGCCCAAAGTGTAATGGGGCTGCAGGTAGCCTAGTGGTTAGAGGGCCAGTACGGAAGACGTGGATGTCGATCATGGCAGCCCCATAGTAATTTAAAACAAATATTAAACCGTAAGATGCAACACATAACAGCCGGAGGGCTTCCAAAGAACTGATTAGGTATAGGTATGCCTTGGTGTTGTTCTCTATCTCCATAGCCAGAATGATTTTGCAGTGCATTGTGATCAAACAGGTTTCCTTTTAAACCATTATCAAAAAGTGTTCTCATTCACCACAAAAACCAAGGTTTAGCATAACAACACTTGACATACCTTTGTATGCCTCCTCTGTATACCTACAGACACAAAAGTGAGGAGATCTTGAAATGGTTCTGTTAAGAATGATGGAGACCACTGTCTTCTTGGGGACCTTCAATGCTGCAGAAATGTTTTGGTACCCATCCCCAAATTTGTGCCTCAACACAATCCTGGTTCGGAACTCTACGGACAAGTCCTTCGACCTCATGACTTGGTTTTACTCTGACATGCACTGTCAACTGTGGGATATTATATAGACCGGTCTGTGCCTTTCCAAATCATGTCCAATTGAATTTACCACAGATGGACTCCAATCAAGTTGTAGAAACATCTGTAGGATGATCAATGGAAACAGGATGCACCTGTCTAAATGTTTTGGCAGCAGCTAATTTAACAAATATAAATATCTGAGCTCAAGTTTAAGTCCCATAGCAACGGGCCTTAATACTTAAATAAGGTATTTCTGTTTTTTATTTGTAATACATTTGTAAAAATCTCTAAACATGTTCTTGCTATGTCATTATGGGGTATTGTGTGTAGGTTGATGAGGGAAAAAATCTTTAAATCTTAAATCAATTTTAGAAAGACTATAACATAACAAAATATGGAAAAGGTCAAGGGGTCTGAATACTTTCAGAATGGACTGTACAAGGCATCATCAGAGAGGGAGTGAAAGAGGTCATAGCCTGAAAGGTTATGAGTCCCTGGGGTGGAGAGAGACAAAAGGAGTCTCTCTCACCACAGCTGGTCAGGAACAAACAGAAAGATACAATTAATCTAAGACCCTTTTATAACCATGTTTAGATTCCAAATCTGAGTCGTTGACCAATAGCATTACTATTGAATTAACTAACAATCAGATTGGCACTCCCCTTCTGAGAGCACATTTGGAAACTTAGCTCTTCATTTCTCTATCCGTATAAATATTATTCAAATGCATCAGACTCTCATGGCTTCATGTTGAACGTAAATTACTATCCAGTCTTCTGATTTTCTTCAGGAATATTCTATACAGTGGGGCAAAAATGTATTTAGTCAGCCACCATTTGTGCAAGTTCTCCCACTTAAAAATATGAGAGGCCTGTAATTTTCATCATGGGTACATTTCAACTATGACAGACAAAATGAGAAAAAAAATCCAGAAAATCACCATTGTAGGATTTTTAATGAATTTGCAAATTATGGTGGAAAATAAGTATTTAGTCATCTACAAACAAGCAAGATTTCTGGCTCTCACAGATCTGTAACTTCTTCTTTAAGAGGCTCCTCTGTCCTCCACTCATTACCTGTATTAATGGCACCTGTTTGAACTTGTTATCAGTATAAAATACACCTGTCCACAACCTCAAACAGTCACACTCCAACTCCACTATGGCCAAGACCAAAGAGCTGTCAAAGGACACCAGAAACAAAATTGTAGACCTGCACCAGGCTGGGAAGACTGAATCTGCTATAGGTAAGCAGCTTGGTTTGAAGAAATCAACTGTGGGAGCAATTATTAGGAAATGGAAGACATACAAGACCACTGATCACCTCCTTCGATCTGGGGCTCCACGCAAGATCTCACCCCGTGGGGTCAAAATGATCACAAGAACGGTGATCAAAAATCCCAGAACCACACGGGGGGACCTAGTGAATGACCTGCAGAGAGCTGGGACCAAAGTAACAAAGCCTACCATCAGTAACACACTACGCCGCAAGGGACACATCCTGCAGTGCCAGACGTGTCCCCCTGCTTAAGCCAGTACATGTCCAGGCCCGTCTGAAGTTTGCTAGAGAGCATTTGGATGATCCAGAAGAAGATTGGGAGGATGTTATATGGTCAGATGAAACCAAAATATAACTTTTTGGTAAAAACTCAACTCGTCGTGTTTGGAGGACAAAGAATGCTGAGTTGCATCCAAAGAACACCATACCTACTGTGAAGCATGGGGGTAGAAACATCATGCTTTGGGGCTGTTTTTCTGCAAAGGGACCAGGACGACTGATCCGTGTAAAGGAAAGAATTTAACGGGGCCATGTATCGTGAAATTTTGAGTGAAAACATCCATCAGCAAGGGCATTGAAGATGAAACATGGCTGGGTCTTTCAGCATGACAATGATCCCAAACACACCGCCCGGGCAACGAAGGAGTGGCTTCGTAAGAAGCATTTCAGGGTCCTGGAGTGGCCTTGCCAGTCTCCAGATCTCAACCCCATAGAAAATCTTTGGAGGGAGTTGAAAGTCTGTGTTGCCCAGCAACAGCCCCAAAACATCACTGCTCTAGAGGAGATCTGCATGGAGGAATGTGTAACAGCGTTTGTCTGTTGAAGGAGAGTCGGACCAAAATGCAGCGTGGTGGTTACTCATGTTCTTTAATGTAGAATAGCGATACATGAAATAACATAAATATACAAAACGACAAACGGAACGTGAACCTATACAGCCTGTCTGTTCCTGTGTCTGTGTTAGTTATTCACCAATCACCCACGAAATACAGTGAAACCCAGGCTACCTAAATATGGTTCCCAATCAGAGACAAAGAAAATCACCTGACTCTGAGAACCGCCTCAGGCAGCCAAGCCTATGCTAGACACACCCCTAATCAGCCACAATCCCAATGCCTACAAAAAACCCCATACGACAACACAATAAATCCATGTCACACCCTGGCCTGAACAAATAATTAAAGAAAACACAAAATACTAAGACCAAGGCGTGACAGAATGGGCCAAAATACCAAGTGTGTGAAAACCTTGTGAAGACTTACAGGAAACGTTTGACCTCTGTCATTGCTAATAAAGGGTATATAAAAGTATTGAGAAACTTTTTGTTATTGACCAAATACTTATTTTCCACCATAATTTGCAAATAAATTCATAAAAATTCCTACAATGTGATTTTTCTGGATTTTTTTTTTTCTTCTCATTTTGTCTGTCGTAGTTGAAGTGTACCTATGATGAAAATTACAGGCCTCTCATCTCATCTTTTTAAGTGGGAGAACTTGCACAATTGGTGTCTGACTAAATACTTTTTTGCCCCACTGGATATAGGTCCTGGATGGTAGGAAGCTTGGCCCCAGTGATGTATTGGGCCTTCCTCTGACACAGCCTAGTATAAAGGTCCTGGATGGCAGGAAGCTTGGCCCCAGTAATGTTATAAATATATTGCTATTAAATTCAGGACTTGAATTTCAAACTTGTGATGGTAAATATTGCATGCCTACAAGGAGTATGCCTATATAAGGCAAAGTCAAGTGGACTTGCCTATGATTGGTCATACCTCTAGCACCCTATAAAACAACGTTGTGGTTTGTCTGTACAGCAGCAAAGAACACTCAAATAGGCAACTGCTACACAAGCAGGACAACAACCCAATCACCACCACAAATCTGAGACAATGCTGAGAGTTGTGGGACATTTGTTACTACAATTAATAACTTAGGAGTCAAATGTGTAATTACCTGTTTGTTTCTAGGTCTCCTTATATGCTGTCGGGGAGCTGATGACTTGACAGAGACACTGGTGGAACTTGGACAGAATACAACCATAAACGGTTCCGTTAACATAAAGTGCATACTGGTACATTCAGCACCAACCACAGCCTCCATTGTTCATACTCCAGTCTTTCACTAGTAGTAGTCCTGCTGCTTTTTATTACAATAATAATTATAAACAGAAATATTCATTAGAAACAGGAAATAGATTGTTCATACAGAATGTATTGTGGTCCTTCTGTAGCTCAGTTGGTAGAGCATGGCGCTTGTAACGCCAGGGTAGTGGGTTCGATCCCCGGGACCACCCATACGTAGAATGTATGCACACATGACTGTAAGTCGCTTTGGATAAAAGCGTCTGCTAAATGGCATATATTATGTAACAGTAGATGATTGGCGTGTACTACTGTGCAAAGAAAGAAGACCAGAGTCTCCTATTTAGCAGTGGTACCAGACTCATGACCGCTGGTAAGTGCACATTTCATTCAATGATGAATATGTATGGTGTACAGATATGTATGGTGTACAGATGAGCTACCTTTTGGGTATGTTCCCAATAATAGAAAATACTGTTTTTTTTCAGTTTTAGATGTGGTTTAGAATAACTCAGGACATTTAACATTGTCTGTGGGTTATTTATATTTTTTCCAGACTATCCAAACCAGACGTCCAGGCTATCCAAACCAGACGTCCAGGCTATCCAAACCAGACGTCCAGCTACAGGTCATCATGGGAGAACTGTCTTCTGTTCATTTAGTGTTCTGAATGTTATTCTGATCGTTATGATCCTGGGTGTGTAAATGGAAATACTAGATAATATAAAAGTTTGAAATAGTTTAACATTTAAATGTTTGCTGAGTAGCCAATGTTGCTTGTGCAATGTTGATATTGACATATCCTATGTTGTTGGTGTATATTTCAGTACATATCGTGGCCTTGGCATGTCAGAACAGAAACTGTCTTTCAAAACTAAGACCACCTCAAGATGCAGACCAGAGCTAAGAGACTTGTTTTACACCACCTGAACAGTTGCAGCATTCTCCCTCACAAATTGATTAAACTTAACAGTATCAAATAGTGAACCATACAACATATCATGATGTAACTGACTGTAGGTATGGTCTTTTCAAAAGACTAATTGTATTGTTGTTTTGACAGAAATCAGTGACGCAGATCACATCACCACGAAGATTCCATCCTGAACTTGTATCAATAACTACAATTGCAGTATAGTGCCTGCTTCCACAAACGCGAACGAACAACTTCTGCAATGGGTATATTGTTAAAGTCATGTGACAATGACTAAAATACTGTTGTGAATATTCATGTATCCTATCACCCCTTTCTACCGCTAGTCAGTAATGAATAAATGCGTGTTTCTTCATTTCCCCCTACTTTGACATTTATTTGCACTAAAACACATGCATGATGTGGGTCTACTGCAGTGTTTCCCAAACTCGGTCCTCTGGACCCCAAAGGGTGCACATTTCGGTTTTTGACCTAGCACTACACAGCTGATTCAAATAATCAACCAATTATCAATATTTGAATCAGCTGTGCGGTGTTAGGGGAAAAACCGAAACATGCACCCCTTGGGGTCCTGAGTTTGGGAAACGCTGGACTAGTGTGTTATTGTATTCATGAATGGTCAATCAATTAGTGTAACTATCTTCTAGTAAAATGTCTTGATTACAGTAAATCAGCTGCTTAACTTCCTTTTTGTTCTAAAGCTGTGACTTCTGTGGAAATGTTGAAGGAAATTGCAGTGAACAAAACAAAGGTATGACTCATGACCCACTCAGTTGAAAGTAAAGTAGAGCAGCATTTGTCAAAGATATTACACAGTGGAAAGTAACACACCACACAAACAGCTCATGTAAATGGTCACAGGCTGTGGGTTTTATAACAGTATTTGTTCCAGTGATGCTTGTGATAGAATTAGTCTGGCAAGAGGTTGTCTATTGCAATACACTTTCATAATAAATGATTTCCTATCAGCATTGGTCTTAAACTCAAAGAAACACAGGCCTGCCATGTAGATATGAACACTATTGGATGTGTAGAGTAAATCATGCAGAATGATTTAACCGTAGCTTTTGGACCATTAACTCAATATTCACCAGGGGTTCAATACCATTTAAATTCCAGTCAATTCAGGAAGTGCACTGAAATTCCAATTATCTTCTATGCTTTTCAATGAGGAAAAATTGGAATTTGGTTTACTTTCTGAATTGCCTGGAATTAAAATGGAATTGACCCCCAACCTCATATTAACAAAGCTCCTCAAATGGTCTGTCCTTGATGACACTTCAGTACCCAGTGTTATGGCAGGGTAAGGTGTGACACTGCCTGGTGCTATGGGGTCTACATAGTCTTAGAAACCGACCCTCGGCAACACCGTGACTAGGGTCTGGTTTCAACGATGGACGTTTTTGGCAAAGAGGAACTCCGTATTTCCTCTATGCCAAAAGAGTCCTTCATTGAAACCTCACCATTGTGTTGCCTAGTGATAGGTTTCAGACTAGTTTCTATGTATCAGGAAAGTGGCTTTCTCTCTGTGTGACATCTTCCCCTCAGTCACTGTCTTGGGTCTTTGGGGGTTCTCCCTTTCCACTGCTCTCCAGGGGCTATATTCATAAAGCATCTCAGCAAGAGTGCTGATCTAGGATCTGGTCCTCCCTGTCCATGTGATCTTGTTCATTATCATCCAAAAAGCTAAAACTGATCATAGATCAGCACCAAGACACTTTATGAATAAGTGGCCAGTTAGGCCACCTGTTTCAAGTTTTATTAGACTCGTGTACGGATACACATAGTATACACTGTCCAATGAAATGATTACTTGCAGGTTCCTTCTCGACAATGCAAAACAATAAGAAAATACAAGAATAGCAACATGAAGTTAATGGCTCAGTTGAATAGAATAACCATCGTAGCATAAGTATAATATAGGAAGGCACACTTATAATATTTACACGTGTTTTGGGGAAGGGGGGAATGGGGGCAAGTGTTTATACAATGTTGATACGGTGTAATAAGTGCCACTACACCGGTAAAAGACTACGGTGTTGCGCTCTTTTCTTCGTGTGCGAAATCTTAATGAACACAACTGTCCAGACGGTGGCAGTAATGTACCATCACAGATGGTTTGCACCATTACGGGCTCGCTTGAACCTGGTGTTGGGTTGCGACCGGTTTTCCATTGCAAGGCGTCCATCTGTCTCGAAGTGCCAACCCGCATTACTACTACCATGCGCTTGATGTTGGTCCAGTGTCATCTCAGTGTTTTAGGGAGCACCAGCTGATATAAAAGGAATATTCCATTTTGATAGCGCTCACACATGTAGGCCTACATGTAACCAGGACTAAACACATGGAGAGCCTACAGGTCATTGTTCCATCGTTAGGTGTGGATTGGAAAGAATCAACAAGCGTCTGACACAAACCATTAGGAAAATGACGCAAGAATCTCAATGCGTAGGCCATTACAAATGCGCTGACAAATAAGATACACAGCCTCGCCTTAGTATGTAAAAGCAACACAATCCATTACCCCACCGTTTTTCTGGCGTGATGTATAAAGCCCATAGGCCTAAACCTACAGTACCTGAGGGGAGACAGCTTTAATGGAATTTGAGCAAGCGACCACAGGCCTGTGTGTCGAGCGCACTGACAGTGCCATATAGTTCCAGACCTGTAGCCCATGTGCCATAAAAGGTCCAGAGGGCATGTTCACAAGAAATCGACAAATGCACTCACTGTCAATAGCAAGTTTGGCTTTGATGCTGAATATTGCTGACAAGGGCTTTGCCAACTTTGTTTCCTCACCCCTTTTTTCGACACACCCCCTTCGCGGATCGCGCCAATCTCATCATCTGTGTGTACATTCTCAGAATAAATTAAACATGTCCAATCTCCAGGTACTTCATTATAGTCAACAATTTAATCTAATAACATTTGACACGTTTGGATTTAACTTTATAGGCCAACTAATTGCAATGTTGCCTCATATTCGTTTGACAGTAATTGTTAGTTAGGCCAATGTGGCGGTAGAAAAAAACGGTTTTATAGAAATTCATTTAGAAAGGAACCGTTATCTATTCAACAACCGTTTCCCCACTGCGTATCGATCGCATGTAATGCCTTTACTGTGTGTGCATTCATCGTGCTCATGTGAAATCCACCGCGGTGCAGAGCGCAATGAAGCGGCATAACCCCACGGGTTAGTCCCCATGGGACTGTAGGGGGAGAGTTGTCTGTCATTAATACGCGGACCCGGTTTGAGCTATTATGATGCTTCCTTTTGCGCATTTTTAAACGAAATTGGTAGTTTTTCTCATGATACAGCGCCAAGTATTGTATATCTCTCTAGTCTGTTTCCATTATATTCCATTCTATTCCTTAGATTTAGGATTGATTTGGGGTCAGGTGATCCTAGATCTGTGGTTATAGACCTGGGCAATAGATTATGCTATATGTCTAAATATATGTTTTGCTGTCAGTGTTGGGTATGGCATATTGTCCAGTCTATGTCCCAATGATTCCGGGGATAGATAATATTATAACATTTTCTATCCCAATTATACTGTATCATTTGTGAAGACTTCATACTCGAATTTACCCTACACTCTTAGAAAAAAGGTTCTGGATTGAACCAAAAAGGGTTCTATTTCTTGTTTAATATATGGCACCCCTAAAGGTTCTATATAACACCATTTTGTAGGGTTCTTCTTCCTAAACCAAAATTGGGTAATATAGAACCATTGGATTTCATATACTGTTCTATATGGAACCAATTTCGGGTTCTATATAGAACCATAAGAGGTGCCATACATGAAGCAAGCATAGAGCCCTTTTTGGTTCTATCCAGAACTTTTTTTCTAAGAGTGTAGGGTAAATTCGAGTGTGAAGTCTTCTGTTTGTTGCTTTCTTCAAAGTAGAAGTATACAAATGATACAATATAATTGGGTTAGAAAATTTTATAATATTATATCTGGAATGGGACATAGACTTGACAATATACCATACCCAACACTGAGCAAAAAATACATGTAGGCATATAGCATAATCTATTGCCCATGAAGAAAAAAACGAATATACACAGTAACTTATTTACCTTCAATATCTCCCTCGCTCGCTCGCTCGCTCGCTCGCTCGCTCGCTCGCTCGCTGGCTGGCTGGGCTGGCTGGCTGGCGGTCTCTTTCGCTCTCCCTCCACCCTCCCTTTGTTTTCGCTGTGGAGAGCGCTGGTGGAGCGAAGCGTGCTGGAGGTTTATGGTAATTGCGGTTCCCCGATTGGCCTTCTGGGTAGAGTCTGCGACTGGAACCAAGGCGCAGGCACTCATTCTCCGCTGTACGTCTGGAGGCGGTAGTTGTGAGTGCTCCGAATGGTGCCATACGGAAGAAAACGGAACAGTAAAACTAGGACGAAATAAAAACTAATGGGAACATTGACAGAAACACCCTAGCCTCTCACTGAAGACAATGGGCACTGTTGGCATTCTTTATTTGTTGAAAACGGAAATTCTCGCCATATTTTTGAGGTGGTGGCGTGTGTGCTGTATGGCGAGCTCAACATGGCGTTGCAATGTATAACCAGACTGAATTAGTTTATTGTTTATTGAGACCTACGACCGTTGTTGCCACCTGTGCTCCTTGAAACATTCACGACAACGGTGTATTTTTACTAATGGATATATTTACTGGGAGCAGAAACGTAGCCTATCACTGCGACTCCGTGGAACTGTTCGTTCATTGTCGCCGACTCGTCATTCCCGGATTTTTACCAACTGGAAATGTATAAAGACTAAGAATGTTTTCGTAGTCTAATTTTACCTACATGTCATTTAACAAGAACAACATTGTCACCCCTATTTGCTGTAAAGTTAAATTACAAAAGTGATATTAACCCCCGACGCACGAGCTCTCGGGTCGTTTTGACTGACTCGTGGAGCCTGGAGAACACGGCCAAAAAAGTTCCAACCCTACATTTTGCGTTTTGGCCAAGGACAATATAATTTAGAGAAATTATTCTGGAATTTCTATCAGGTAGGCTAAGATCATTTTTGTGAACGTTTGTGCCTTGGTTTTCCTTTCCATGTTTAGTTTTGCTTGTTTTTCTGTCTTGCTCCAGTCTGAAGACTCGATGTTGTTCGGCGTCGCTCTGACTATATGGAGACTTGGCCATCTGATAAGGGCTTCTACAAAGAACTGCGTATTTAAGTGGAATATTTAGTTGCTTGCCAATGTTTTGTACTGAGAGATATGTGTTAACCTAGTAGAATTCATGTTTCACATAGGCTTTGTATAAACCTAGTCTAGCCCTACACCCGTTTCTATAGAAAGATTGTAGCCTATTGATGGTGTGATATTGGATGGTTTGGTAACGGAAATGTATTCATTAGTGTTGATTAAGCCTACATGGTTTATCGTTCATCCAAACTCTTAGTAAGTCATAATAAGAGATCCAACGTTGTCACGGGACTTTCCAGCGAACCTTTTTTTCAGCCAGTCAGCTAAATGTAAAGGAAAATGTCAACAACAAAAAAATAGCGTGTAGCTCGTGTGTGATTTCGATGTAGGCTAATCTAATTCTCATGTTTCAAATGAATGGCCTGGCATAAACACATTCATCGAGTCTCTGTGGGAATCGGCCTATAGGCGTTTTCTATATATAAAGATTCCGTCTTAATTTAGTGCCTCGCCCATGTTTGACACCATCCCATATACATTGTGGAACAACTTTGCAGATAAACGCTTGTGGAGGTCATCTGTGTAATTTCACTGCGCATTTCAGCGAGTGGATGGATGATGGTGTGGTGGGCTGTATGGTTTTCCATTCATGAACGACTTCATGGATAGAATGCGGCAATCAGGCTTTAAATGAATTGTTGTAACGGGCTCGGTGATCGAGCTCATTGAGACAGACGGGTGTAGGTGTCCTGCAGGATAATGTAAACGTGTATAAGGTTTCTGTCCCACATTGGATGATGCAAGGTCTGTAATCTTGTACACTATATAATCTTGTCATGTTGGCAACATGACGTGTTCTGTCGCCTTAATTTAAACGAGTCCGAACTGAAGTCCTCGCCCCGGGGACGGGAAATGACTCTTGTCACAGGCTGCGCTACGGAATTCGACTATTGCATATACAGTACTAGACACAAGCAAGCGCAGACGCAGCAACGGAGTGCAGTGTTTTTGGACTCATTAACGCCTCAATTTGTGTTTTTAAACTTTTACTCCAATAACAGAGTGGAGAAGCAACTTACTGCGCTTTAGGCTCATATGAAAATAATACAGGCCTAGGCTGTTTATTTCACAAAAGTTATCTGGAATTTGTTTCCTGTTTCCTACTTTGCTACCATAAATTAATCCCGAATACTTGGTAGCCTAATTGAAAGATGAATGTGGCATTAAGACCGAGGGGTTAGTTTAGTAGGCCCATTGTCACAGAGATTATTCACAAAATATTGTCCTTTTATAGGCCTACTGAAGAACCAATTTCAAACTGATTGCATTTCAAGACTAGGAATGTTTATTGTTTATATTTCCATTTAACCAACTTGGTATGGGGGCGATGAGAGCGCAATTTACCCGCATTGCATTTGCATTTGGCATAAATGAAGGCTATCATGCTGTTGACAACTATCTAGGCATATTTCATATGACAGTCGAATCTAATGAATGCTGTCACATACGAACAATTAGGCCTACAACTTGGATACGTCTTGAAAGACATCCATTACAACAGTTACGCAAGTACCTGTAGACCCGTTATGTTCAAATAACAGATTTCAGGACACAAGAACGGATTAAACAGCTTGCCTAACATTTACATTTAAGTCATTTAGCAGACGCTCTTATCCAGAGCGACTTACAAATTGGTGCATTCACCTTATGACATCCAGTAGAACAGTCACTTTACAATAGTGCATCTAAAGGACCAATGAACGTTCACACATTCTTAAAAAAAGGGAAACATTGTAACTTGCTGTTTTTAGGGATATGTTGAGAATTACATGATGAAAATGTATCTATGAGAAGATGCAATTTTACCATTTTACAAATGGTTTGTTTAGTGTGTTGGCTATTTAGAATAGTGTGTTGGCTATTTAGAATTGTACTATAAGAGTAGCCAAGTCTGTTGAATGTGAGAGAGCCAACTGAAAACTGTTTTGAAGAGAGATGCACCAGATAAACTATCTAGCTATTCTAAATCTTCCAAGGTTTAAGACTCCCTTCATTCTATCCAATTGGTATTGTCAAAATCATACTTTGAAAATGATTTATCTGAGAAGAGACATCCCTCCTCGCATTCTGCATGTATTTGGTGAAGGTCTACGCCCCCCCCCCCATTCTGTCAGCCCGGGTTGTTTATTTTGAGCGCAGCCATCTCGGTCTGCTGGAGCCTTTGTGCTCAACGCAGGCAGACAGACGAGTCGTGTCCAGAGAGACGGTGGTTTTCAGGATATGTTTTCCTTCATCCACCACCTTGAAATGTGATATGGAAATAGTAAGTCGTTGGCCAACCGCCGAGAACATTCGGTGTCAGATAAACATTTATTTAGGCTTTTTCTTTTGAACAATGGGAAGAGTAATAAGGCATCAATGATAAGCGTGATTGACTCACAGTTGTCAAGCTTTTTCTGCAATCACAATATTAGCTGGTTGTTGTCATGTAGGCCTAAATGAGGTCTTTCTCTGACAGTAGGCCTATAGGTTACTTTTAACATATGCCGAATTTATTAATAGGATATAGGTCCGCTATTTTCCCGAGTTTGACACAATCAGTGTGTAGGAAAATAAACCCACGGCACTACAGTGAGCTGTAGAGAGAGAATTGCTTAGTCGACTCCCGCTGGAGATGTCACAGTTTGATTGAAGCTTTTCCTCTACACGACGAGTCTCCCCCGGGACTGCGGTCCGGAAACAGGAGAGCTCTTCTCTCTGCTTCAGAGCGCTTTTGTGCCGCAGCAGGAGCTCTGTGTGCACGGTTCTCTGCGCTCTCTCGTAAAAGGACGCCTCCTGACGCCCACACATTGTTTTCTTTACGCGACGTTCTCACCAGCAGCCAGAATGCACCTAAGTAGAAAGGATAACAGCCCCGAGGTACCTTGCACTAGGGGCACATATTTGATTTAAACCCTGGGCCCGTCGAATTGGAGCAGCCAAGTTTGAGGTCAAGTGAGGGACACCTCCGTGGTGTTTGGCTGGCTGTTTCTGCTCGCCACCCATTGATTTTGTGAATTTGTCCCGCCGTGCTTTGAATGACACGTTTATGATTCTGTAATATAAACGGTGCAATTCGACGGCATGTCGTACAGGTCGCATGATATCTGTTGGGTGCTCGTCTTATACTAGGCCTATAGCCTACAAATATCCTAGGTCGTTGGATAAAGTCTAGCCTACATGTTTACGTTATTGATGAATTTGTTAGGCGAATCCACATTGTAAAACCACCACCATGCCCGCAGCCAGGGGTGTTTCCGTGTTTCCTAAATCCTGACACTGTCATTGTCAAAACGTGTCTGTGTAGGCTGATCCCCTGATGCAATAAAAAACAATACAAACTGTAAAATGAAGTAAAACCATTTGAACTACTTTTTGGATAGGCTTTGGGCCGTATTATTTTGGATTGGATTTATGCACCAACAAACAAAGCCGTCAACCTCCAGAAGGAGTGAGGGAGAGCGCAATGGTTTGGTTTCACATTGAATTGCCTACAGGAAACGAAATAACACGACCATTAAATTATTGCGCATAAGGGGACTTGTTTTTCTGACCAGCAAGGTTTTATCCGTTCGAATAATGGCGCGCCCAACGCATCCATGGTTGTAATCAGAAGTCTGGACATGCTCGTTTCCCTGAAAATGATTAATCAATCGGAATACAACTAATCCATTTTATTTAGTAATTTTATTAATGAATTCAATTCTGTTAATGATTATGTTAATAAATATTATATTATATTGCCATAATGCAGTATGCTTAGACAATCACACAAATGTGTGCATTGGCCAATGTCACAAATATAAATGTAATATTGAAATGTAAATTAATGTAGACAGAGGGACACATTACAGATTAATGACGAATTGCTTGTCTCACATTGCGGTGAGTGGAACAATTCCCTTGGCTGCGAACCTCTTCGCGAAAGAACATTGCACGAGAGACCTCTGTTCTGTGTGACGAAGGGGGGAAGTTGTTTCGTAACAGGCTTATCAAATATCTGCGGTTAAGGAGCACAGGCAGGCTGCTGCTGGGGCGAGTCGCACGAAACAAAACCAGACTACAGGCAGGCTGCTGCTGGGGCGAGTCGCACGAAACAAAACCAGACTACAGGCTGCTGCTGGGGCGAGTCGCACGAAACAAAACCAGACTACAGGCAGGCTGCTGCTGGGGCGAGTCGCACGAAACAAAACCAGACTACAGGCAGGCTGCTGCTGGGGCGAGTCGCACGAAACAAAACCAGACTACAGGCAGGCTGCTGCTGGGGCGAGTCGCACGAAACAAAACCAGACTACAGGCTGCTGCTGCTGGGGCGAGTCGCACGAAACAAAACCAGACTACAGGCAGGCTGCTGCTGGGGCGAGTCGCACGAAACAAAACCAGACTACAGGCAGGCTGCTGCTGGGGCGAGTCGCACGAAACAAAACCAGACTACAGGCAGGCTGCTGCTGGGGCGAGTCGCACGAAACAAAACCAGACTACAGGCAGGCTGCTGCTGGGGCGAGTCGCACGAAACAAAACCAGACTACAGGCAGGCTGCTGCTGGGGCGAGTCGCACGAAACAAAACCAGACTACAGGCTGCTGCTGGGGCGAGTCGCACGAAACAAAACCAGACTACAGGCTGCTGCTGGTGCGAGTCGCACGAAACAAAACCAGACTACAGGCTGCTGCTGGGGCGAGTCGCACGAAACAAAACCAGACTACAGGCTGCTGCTGGGGCGAGTCGCACGAAACAAAACCAGACTACAGGCTGCTGCTGGGGCGAGTCGCACGAAACAAAACCAGACTACAGGCAGGCTGCTGCTGGGGCGAGTCGCACGAAACAAAACCAGACTACAGGCAGGCTGCTGCTGGGGCGAGTCGCACGAAACAAAACCAGACTACAGGCAGGCTGCTGCTGGGGAAAGTCGCACGAAACAAAACCAGACTACAGGCTGCTGCTGGGGCGAGTCGCACGAAACAAAACCAGACTACAGGCTGCTGCTGGGGCGAGTCGCACGAAACAAAACAAGACTACAGGCTGCTGCTGGGGCGAGTCGCACGAAACAAAACCAGACTACAGGCTGCTGCTGGGGCGAGTCGCACGAAACAAAACCAGACTACAGGCTGCTGCTGGGGCGAGTCGCACGAAACAAAACCAGACTACAGGCTGCTGCTGGGGCGAGTCGCACGAAACAAAACCAGACTACAGGCAGGCTGCTGCTGGGGCGAGTCGCACGAAACAAAACCAGACTACAGGCAGGCTGCTGCTGGGGCGAGTCGCACGAAACAAAACCAGACTACAGGCAGGCTGCTGCTGGGGCAAGTCGCACGAAACAAAACCAGACTACAGGCTGCTGCTGGGGCGAGTCGCACGAAACAAAACCAGACTACAGGCTGCTGCTGGGGCGAGTCGCACGAAACAAAACCGGACTACAGGCTGCTGCTGGGGCGAGTCGCACGAAACAAAACCAGACTACAGGCTGCTGCTGGGGCGAGTCGCACGAAACAAAACCAGACTACAGGCTGCTGCTGGGGCGAGTCGCACGAAACAAAACCAGACTACAGGCAGGCTGCTGCTGGGGCGAGTCGCACGAAACAAAACCAGACTACAGGCAGGCTGCTGCTGGGGCGAGTCGCACAAAACAAAACCAGACTACAGGCAGGCTGCTGCTGGGGCGAGTCGCACGAAACAAAACCAGACTACAGGCTGCTGCTGGGGCGAGTCGCACGAAACAAAACCAGACTACAGGCTGCTGCTGGGGCGAGTCGCACGAAACAAAACCAGACTACAGGCTGCTGCTGGTGCGAGTCGCACGAAACAAAACCAGACTACAGGCTGCTGCTGGGGCGAGTCGCACGAAACAAAACCAGACTACAGGCAGGCTGCTGCTGGGGCGAGTCGCACGAAACAAAACCAGACTACAGGCTGCTGCTGGGGCGAGTCGCACGAAACAAAACCAGACTACAGGCAGGCTGCTGCTGGGGCGAGTCGCACGAAACAAAACCAGACTACAGGCAGGCTGCTGCTGGGGCGAGTCGCACGAAACAAAACCAGACTACAGGCAGGCTGCTGCTGGGGCGAGTCGCACGAAACAAAACCAGACTACAGGCAGGCTGCTGTTGGGGCGAGTCGCACGAAACAAAACCAGACTACAGGCTGCTGCTGGGGCGAGTCGCAGGCTGCTGCTGGGCGAGTCGCACGAAACAAAACCAGACTACAGGCTGCTGCTGGGGCGAGTCGCACGAAACAAAACCAGACTACAGCTGCTGCTGCTGGGCGAGTCGCACGAAACAAAACCAGACTACAGGCAGGCTGCTGCTGGGGGCGAGTCGCACGAAACAAAACCAGACTACAGGCTGCTGCTGGGGCGAGTCGCACGAAACAAAACCAGACTACAGGCTGCTGCTGGGGCGAGTCGCACGAAACAAAACCAGACTACAGGCTGCTGCTGGGGCGAGTCGCACGAAACAAAACCAGACTACAGGCTGCTGCTGGGGCGAGTCGCACGAAACAAAAACCAGACTACAGGCTGCTGCTGGGGCGAGTCGCACGAAACAAAACCAGACTACAGGCAGGCTGCTGCTGGGGCGAGTCGCACGAAACAAAACCAGACTACAGGCAGGCTGCTGCTGGGGCGAGTCGCAGGCAAAACCAGACTACAGGCTGCTGCTGGGGCGAGTCGCACGAAACAAAACCAGACTACAGGCTGCTGCTGGGGCGAGTCGCACGAAACAAAACCAGACTACAGGCAGGCTGCTGCTGGGGCGAGTCGCACGAAACAAAACCAGACTACAGGCAGGCTGCTGCTGGGGCGAGTCGCACGAAACAAAACCAGACTACAGGCAGGCTGCTGCTGGGGCGAGTCGCACGAAACAAAACCAGACTACAGGCAGGCTGCTGCTGGGGCGAGGCTGCTGCTGGGGCGAGTCGCACGAAACAAAACCAGACTACAGGCTGCTGCTGGGGCGAGTCGCACGAAACAAAACCAGACTACAGGCTGCTGCTGGGGCGAGTCGCACGAAACAAAACCAGACTACAGGCTGCTGCTGGGGCGAGTCGCACGAAACAAAACCAGACTACAGGCTGCTGCTGGGGCGAGTCGCACGAAACAAAACCAGAAAACCAGACTACAGGCAGGCTGCTGCTGGGGCGAGTCGCACGAAACAAAACCAGACTACAGGCAGGCTGCTGCTGGGGCGAGTCGCACGAAACAAAACCAGACTACAGGCAGGCTGCTGCTGGGGCGAGTCGCACGAAACAAAACCAGACTACAGGCAGGCTGCTGCTGGGGCGAGTCGCACGAAACAAAACCAGACTACAGGCAGGCTGCTGCTGGGGCGAGAAACAAAACCAGACTACAGGCAGGCTGCTGCTGGGGCGAGTCGCAAAACAAAACCAGACTACAGGCAGGCTGCTGCTGGGGCGAGTCGCACGAAACAAAACCAGACTACAGGCTGCTGCTGGGCTGCGGGGCGAGTCGCACGAAACAAAACCAGACTACAGGCTGCTGCTGGGGCGAGTCGCACGAAACAAAACCAGACTACAGGCAGGCTGCTGGGGCGAGTCGCACGAAACAAAACCAGACTACAGGCTGCTGCTGGGGCGAGTCGCACGAAACAAAACCAGACTACAGGCTGCTGCTGGGGCGAGTCGCACGAAACAAAACCAGACTACAGGCTGCTGCTGGGGCGAGTCGCACGAAACAAAACCAGACTACAGGCAGGCTGCTGCTGGGGCGAGTCGCACGAAACAAAACCAGACTACAGGCAGGCTGCTGCTGGGGCGAGTCGCACGAAACAAAACCAGACTACAGGCAGGCTGCTGCTGGGGCGAGTCGCACGAAACAAAACCAGACTACAGGCTGCTGCTGGGGCGAGTCGCACGAAACAAAACCAGACTACAGGCTGCTGCTGGGGCGACAGGCCAGACTACAGGCTGCTGCTGGGGCGAGTCGCACGAAACAAAACCAGACTACAGGCTGCTGCTGGGGCGAGTGCTGACTGGGGCTGCTGCTGGGGCGAGTCGCACGAAACAAAACCAGACTACAGGCAGGCTGCTGCTGGGGCGAGTCGCACGAAACAAAACCAGACTACAGGCAGGCTGCTGCTGGGGCGAGTCGCACGAAACAAAACCAGACTACAGGCAGGCTGCTGCTGGGCTGGGGACTACAGGCAGGCTCGCACGAAACAAAACCAGACTACAGGCAGGCTGCTGCTGGGGCGAGTCGCACGAAACAAAACCAGACTACAGGCAGGCTGCTGCTGGGGCGAAAAACAAAACCAGACTACAGGCTGCTGCTGGGGCGAGTCGCACGAAACAAAACCAGACTACAGGCTGCTGCTGGGGCGAGTCGCACGAAACAAAACCAGACTACAGGCAGGCTGCTGCTGGGGCGAGTCGCACGAAACAAAACCAGACTACAGGCAGGCTGCTGCTGGGGCGAGTCGCACGAAACAAAACCAGACTACAGGCTGCTGCTGGGGCGAGTCGCACGAAACAAAACCAGACTACAGGCTGCTGCTGGGGCGAGTCGCACGAAACAAAACCAGACTACAGGCTGCTGCTGGGGCGAGTCGCACGAAACAAAACCAGACTACAGGCTGCTGCTGGGGCGAGTCGCTACAGGCTGCTGCTGACTACAGGCTGCTGCTGAGTCACGAAACAAAACCAGACTACAGGCAAAACCAGACTACAGGCTGCTGCTGGGGCGAGTCGCACGAAACAAAACCAGACTACAGGCTGCTGCTGGGGCGAGTCGCACGAAACAAAACCAGACTACAGGCAGGCTGCTGCTGGGGCGAGTCGCACGAAACAAAACCAGACTACAGGCAGGCTGCTGCTGGGGCGAGTCGCACGAAACAAAACCAGACTACAGGCAGGCTGCTGCTGGGGAGAGTCGCACGAAACAAAACCAGACTACAGGCAGGCTGCTGCTGGGGCGAGTCGCACGAAACAAAACCAGACTACAGGCAGGCTGCTGCTGGGGCGAGTCGCACGAAACAAAACCAGACTACAAACCAGACTAAACCAGACTAGGCTGCTGCTGGGGCGAGTCGCACGAAACAAAACCAGACTACAGGCAGGCTGCTGCTGGGGCGAGTCGCACGAAACAAAACCAGACTACAGGCAGGCTGCTGCTGGGGCGAGTCGCACGAAACAAAACCAGACTACAGGCTGCTGCTGGGGCGAGTCGCACGAAACAAAACCAGACTACAGGCAGGCTGCTGCTGGGGCGAGTCGCACGAAACAAAACCAGACTACAGGCTGACTACAGGCTGCTGCTGGGGCGAGTCGCACGAAACAAAACCAGACTACAGGCTGCTGCTGGGCGAGTCGCACGAAACAAAACCAGACTACAGGCTGCTGCTGGACTACAGGCTGCTGCTGGGGCGAGTCGCACGAAACAAAACCAGACTACAGGCTGCTGCTGGGGCGAGTCGCACGAAACAAAACCAGACTACAGGCAGGCTGCTGGGGCGAGTCGCACGAAACAAAACCAGACTACAGGCAGGCTGCTGCTGGGGCGAGTCGCACGAAACAAAACCAGACTACAGGCAGGCTGCTGCTGGGGCGAGTCGCACGAAACAAAACCAGACTACAGGCAGGCTGCTGCTGGGGCGAGTCGCACGAAACAAAACCAGACTACAGGCAGGCTGCTGCTGGGGCGAGTCGCACGAAACAAAACCAGACTACAGGCAGGCTGCTGCTGGGGCGAGTCGCACGAAACAAAACCAGACTACAGGCAGGCTGCTGCTGGGGCGAGTCGCACGAAACAAAACCAGACTACAGGCTGCTGCTGGGGCGAGTCGCACGAAACAAAACCAGACTACAGGCTGCTGCTGGGGCGAGTCGCACGAAACAAAACCAGACTACAGGCTGGCTGCTGGGGCTGGGGACTACAGGCAGGCTGCTGCTGGGCGAGTCGCACGAAACAAAACCAGACTACAGGCAGGCTGCTGCTGGGGCGAGTCGCACGAAACAAAACCAGACTACAGGCTGCTGCTGGGGGCGAGTCGCACGAAACAAAACCAGACTACAGGCTGCTGCTGGGGCGAGTCGCACGAAACAAAACCAGACTGCTGCTGGGGCAGGCTGGCTGCTGGGGCGAGTCGCACGAAACAAAACCAGACTACAGGCTGCTGCTGGGGCGAGTCGCACGAAACAAAACCAGACTACAGGCAGGCTGCTGCTGGGGCGAGTCGCACGAAACAAAACCAGACTACAGGCAGGCTGCTGCTGGGGCGAGTCGCACGAAACAAAACCAGACTACAGGCAGGCTGCTGCTGGGGCGAGTCGCACGAAACAAAACCAGACTACAGGCTGCTGCTGGGGCGAGTCGCACGAAACAAAACCAGACTACAGGCTGCTGCTGGGGCGAGTCGCACGAAACAAAACCAGACTACAGGCAGGCTGCTGCTGGGGCGAGTCGCACGAAACAAAACCAGAAAGGCAGGCTGCTGCTGGGGCGAGTCCAGACAAAACCAGACTACAGGCTGCTGCTGGGGCGAGTCGCACGAAACAAAACCAGACTACAGGCTGCTGCTGGGGCGAGTCGCACGAAACAAAACCAGACTACAGGCTGCTGCTGCTGGCTGCTGCTGGGGCAGGACTACAGGCTGCTGCTGGGCGAAACAAAACCAGACTCAGCTGCTGGGGCGACGAAACAAAACCAGACTACAGGCAGGCTGCTGCTGGGGCGAGTCGCACGAAACAAAACCAGACTACAGGCAGGCTGCTGCTGGGGCGAGTCGCACGAAACAAAACCAGACTACAGGCAGGCTGCTGCTGGGGCGAGTCGCACGAAACAAAACCAGACTACAGGCAGGCTGCTGCTGGGGCGAGTCGCACGAAACAAAACCAGACTACAGGCAGGCTGCTGCTGGGGCGAGTCGCACGAAACAAAACCAGACTACAGGCAGGCTGCTGCTGGGCGAGTCGCACGAAACAAAACCAGACTACAGGCAGGCTGCTGCTGGGGCGAGTCGCACGAAACAAAACCAGACTACAGGCAGGCTGCTGCTGGGGCGAGTCGCACGAAACAAAACCAGACTACAGGCTGCTGCTGGGGCGACTACAGGCAGGCTGCTGCTGGGGCGAGTCGCACGAAACAAAACCAGACTACAGGCTGCTGCTGGGGCGAGTCGCACGAAACAAAACCAGACTACAGGCTGCTGCTGGGGCGAGTCGCACGAAACAAAACCAGACTACAGGCTGCTGCTGGGGCGAGTCGCACGAAACAAAACCAGACTGCTGCTGGGGCAGGCTGCTGCTGCTGGGGCGAGTCGCACGAAACAAAACCAGACTACAGGCTGCTGCTGGGGCGAGTCGCAAAAACCAGACTACAGGCTGCTGCTGGGGCGAGTCGCACGAAACAAAACCAGACTACAGGCTGCTGCTGGGGCGAGTCGCACGAAACAAAACCAGACTACAGGCAGGCTGCTGCTGGGGCGAGTCGCACGAAACAAAACCAGACTACAGGCAGGCTGCTGCTGGGGCGAGTCGCACGAAACAAAACCAGACTACAGGCAGGCTGCTGCTGGGGCGAGTCGCACGAAACAAAACCAGACTACAGGCAGGCTGCTGCTGGGGCGAGTCGCACGAAACAAAACCAGACTACAGGCAGGCTGCTGCTGGGGCGAGTCGCACGAAACAAAACCAGACTACAGGCAGGCTGCTGCTGGGGCGAGTCGCACGAAACAAAACCAGACTACAGGCTGCTGCTGGGGCGAGTCGCACGAAACAAAACCAGACTACAGGCAGGCTGCTGCTGGGGCGAGTCGCACGAAACAAAACCAGACTACAGGCAGGCTGCTGCTGGGGCGAGTCGCACGAAACAAAACCAGACTACAGGCAGGCTGCTGCTGGGGCGAGTCGCACGAAACAAAACCAGACTACAGGCAGGCTGCTGCTGGGGCGAGTCGCACGAAACAAAACCAGACTACAGGCAGGCTGCTGCTGGGGCGAGTCGCACGAAACAAAACCAGACTACAGGCTGCTGCTGGGGCGAGTCGCACGAAACAAAACCAGACTACAGGCAGGCTGCTGCTGGGGCGAGTCGCACGAAACAAAACCAGACTACAGGCTGCTGCTGGGGCGAGTCGCACGAAACAAAACCAGACTACAGGCTGCTGCTGGGGCAGGCAAAACCAGGCTGCTGCTGGGGCGAGTCGCACGAAACAAAACCAGACTACAGGCTGCTGCTGGGGCGAGTCGCACGAAACAAAACCAGACTACAGGCAGGCTGCTGCTGGGGCGAGTCGCACGAAACAAAACCAGACTACAGGCAGGCTGCTGCTGGGGCGAGTCGCACGAAACAAAACCAGACTACAGGCAGGCTGCTGCTGGGGCGAGTCGCACGAAACAAAACCAGACTACAGGCAGGCTGCTGCTGGGGCGAGTCGCACGAAACAAAACCAGACTACAGGCAGGCTGCTGCTGGGGCTGCACGAAACAAAACCAGACTACAGGCAGGCTGCTGCTGCTGCTGGGGCGAGTCGCACGAAACAAAACCAGACTACAGGCAGGCTGCTGCTGGGGACTACAGGCTGCTGCTGGGGGCGAGTCGCAAAACAAAACCAGACTACAGGCAGGCTGCTGCTGGGGCGGAAACAAAACCAGACTACAGGCTGTGCGGGGCGAGTCACGAAACAAAACCAGACTACAGGCAGGCTGCTGCTGGGGCGAGTCGCACGAAACAAAACCAGACTACAGGCAGGCTGCTGCTGGGGCGAGTCGCACGAAACAAAACCAGACTACAGGCTGCTGCTGGGGCGAGTCGCACGAAACAAAACCAGACTACAGGCAGGCTGCTGCTGGGGCGAGTCGCACGAAACAAAACCAGACTACAGGCTGCTGCTGGGGCGAGTCGCACGAAACAAAACCAGACTACAGGCAGGCTGCTGCTGGGGCGAGTCGCACGAAACAAAACCAGACTACAGGCAGGCTGCTGCTGGGGCGAGTCGCACGAAACAAAAGACCAGACTACAGGCAGGCTGCTGCTGGGGCGAGTCGCACGAAACAAAAGACCAGACTACAGGCAGGCTGCTGCTGGGGCGAGTCGCACGAAACAAAAACCAGACTACAGGCAGGCTGCTGCTGGGGCGAGTCGCACGAAACAAAACCAGACTACAGGCAGGCTGCTGCTGGGGCGAGTCGCACGAAACAAAACCAGACTACAGGCAGGCTGCTGCTGGGGCGAGTCGCACGAAACAAAACCAGACTACAGGCAGGCTGCTGCTGGGGCGAGTCGCACGAAACAAAACCAGACTACAGGCTGCTGCTGGGGCGAGTCGCACGAAACAAAACCAGACTACAGGCTGCTGCTGGGGCAAGTCGCACGAAACAAAACCAGACTACAGGCTGCTGCTGGGGCGAGTCGCACGAAACAAAACCAGACTACAGGCTGCTGCTGGGGCGAGTCGCACGAAACAAAACCAGACTACAGGCAGGCTGCTGCTGGGGCGAGTCGCACGAAACAAAACCAGACTACAGGCTGCTGCTGGGGCGAGTCGCACGAAACAAAACCAGACTACAGGCAGGCTGCTGCTGGGGCGAGTCGCACGAAACAAAACCAGACTACAGGCTGCTGCTGGGGCGAGTCGCACGAAACAAAACCAGACTACAGGCAGGCTGCTGCTGGGGCGAGTCGCACGAAACAAAACCAGACTACAGGCAGGCTGCTGCTGGGGCGAGTCGCACGAAACAAAACCAGACTGCAGGCTGCTGCTGGGGCGAGTCGCACGAAACAAAACCAGACTACAGGCAGGCTGCTGCTGGGGCGAGTCGCACGAAACAAAACCAGACTACAGGCTGCTGCTGGGGCGAGTCGCACGAAACAAAACCAGACTACAGGCTGCTGCTGGGGCGAGTCGCACGAAACAAAACCAGACTACAGGCTGCTGCTGGGGCGAGTCGCACGAAACAAAACCAGACTACAGGCTGCTGCTGGGGCGAGTCGCACAGGCTGCTGCTGGGCGAACAAAACCAGACTACAGGCTGCTGCTGGGGCGAGTCGCACGAAACAAAACCAGACTACAGGCTGCTGCTGGGGCGAGTCGCACGAAACAAAACCAGACTACAGGCTGCTGCTGGGGCGAGTCGCACGAAACAAAACCAGACTACAGGCTGCTTTGTCTGGGGCGTTGCTAGGGCATCCAAGCGTCATGAGAGTTGGAGCCAAAATAGAGATAGGGGGAAGGACTCCAAATGTGAAAGATAAAGGGAAGCAAGGCCAAAACAACAAATGGCTCAGCTGGCAATTTGCATTTTAACTGGATTAAATTAAAAAAACATGAGTTCATTTCTGGCCATTTGTGTCAGACCAATAATAGGGCCCGCTTCATTTTCTGTAAAAAAAAAGCTCAAGAGGTATGGTTAGATATGCACAATATATATATGCCCATCAAAAGTTTGGACTCACCTACTCATTCAAGGGTTTTTCTTAATTTGTACTGTTTTCTACATTGTAGAATAAATGTGAAGACACCAACACTATGAAATAACACGTATGGAATCATGTAGTAACCAAAAAAGTGTTGAACAAATCAAAATATATTTTGTTTTTGAGATTCTTCAAAGTAGCCACCCTTTGCCTTGATGACTGCTTTGCACAATCTTGGCATTCTCTCAACCAGCTTCACCTGGAATGTTTTTATTTTCAACAGTCTTGAAGGAGTTCCCACATATGCTGAGCTGTTGGCTTATTTTCCTTCACTCTGCAGTCCAACTCATCCCAAATCATCTCAATTGTGTTGAGGTTGGGTGATTGTGGAGGCCAGGTCATCTGATGCAGCACTCCATCACTCTCCTTCTTGGTCAAATAGCCATTACACAGCCTGGAGGTGTGTGGGGTCATTGTCCTGCCCCACTATGCACAAACCTGATGGGATGGCGTATTGCTGCAGAATGCTGTAGTGGACATGCTGGTTAAGTGTGCCTTGAATTCTAAATAAATCAATGACAGTGTCACCAGCAAAGCACCCCCACACCATCACACCTCCTCCTCTATGCTTCACGGTGGGAACTACAAATGCAGAGATAATCCGTTCACCTACTCTGTGTCTCACAAAGACACGGCGGTTGCAACCAAAGATCTCAAATTTGGACTCTAAACCAAAGGACAGATTTCCACCGGTCTAATGTCCATTGCTCATGTTTCTTGGCCCAAGCAATTATCTTCTTCTTATTGGTGTCCTTTAGTTGTTTCTTTGCAGAAATTTGATCATGAAGGCCCGATTCACACAGTCTCCTCTGAACAGTTGATGTTGAGATGTCTGTTACTCGAACTCTGTGAAGCATTTTTTTTGGGGTGGCAATTTCTGAGGCTGGTAACTCTAATGAACTTATCCTCTGCAGCAGAGGTAACTCTGGGTCTTCCTTTCCTTTAGCGGTCCTCATGAGTGCCAGTTACATGATAATACTTGATGGTTTTTGCGACTGCACTTGAAGAAACATCATACGTTCTTGACAGTTTCCGCATTGACTGACCTTCATGCCTTAAAGTAACGATGGACTGTCATTTCTCTTTGCTTATTTGAGCTGTAATATGGACTTGCTCTTTTACCAAATAGGGCTATCTTCTGTGTACCACCCCTACCTTGTCACAACACCACGGACTGGTTCCAATGCATTAAGAAGGAAATAAATTCCACAAATTAACTTTTAATAAGGCATACATGTTAATTGAAATGCATTCCAGGTGACTACCTCGTGAAGCTGGTTGAGAGAATGCAAAGCTGTCATCAAGACAGATTGGCTACTTAGAAAGAATCTAAAATATATTTAGATTTGTTTAACCCTTTTTTGTTTACTACATAATTCCATGTGTGTTATTTCATAGTTTTGATATCTTCACTATTATTCTACAATGTAGAAAATAGTAAAAAATAAAGAAACCCTTGAATGAGTAGGTGTCCAAACTTTTGACTGTTAGTGTGTGTGTATAAAAAAACATATATATATTTACATATGATCCATTCTAGGTGTTTGAAAAATGTAGAATTAACCAATTTACAGACACAGGCTAGTCCCCCTCTGGACCACACCCCCATGCCATCCTCATGTACTTTGTTCCCCCTCAGATTTTTGGTGTACATTACACCCCTGGTCTGACGAATAGGATTTCTCCGTAGCCTATGGAAAGCAGTTCTGTGAATCAGAACAATAAACAATAAAACACTGTTTTCACTCTATAAATAAGCAAGTCTCCTTCTGCCTATTCAACAGCACATGCCGTTGATAGAGAGTGGAGTTTGTTTATCCTGGGCAAGGGGGAGGGGTGTACGAAATGGGTTTATCTCTCCACTCCCTCCCGCCCTCTCCTCCTCCCTGTCAGCTGACTGAATGCTAGGGTCATGGAGGGTGTGGAGAATGAATGTGGAGAACGTGACTGAACTGTTGCTCCACTCTCTGTGCTATAGACTCCTCCTCCCTGTCGGCTGACTGAATGCTAGGGTCATGGAGGGTGTGGAGAATGAACGTGGAGAACGTGACTGAACTGTTGCTCCACTCTCTGTGCTATAGACTCCTCCTCCCTGTCGGCTGACTGAATGCTAGGGTCATGGAGGGTGTGGAGAATGAATGTGGAGAACGTGACTGAACTGTTGCTCCACTCTCTGTGCTATAGACTCCTCCTCCCTGTCGGCTGACTGAATGCTAGGGTCATGGAGGGTGTGGAGAATGAACGTGGAGAACGTGACTGAACTGTTGCTCCACTCTCTGTGCTATAGACTCCTCCTCCCTGTCGGCTGACTGAATGCTAGGGTCATGGAGGGTGTGGAGAATGAACGTGGAGAACGTGACTGAATGCTAGGGTCATGGAGGGTGTGGAGAATGAATGTGGAGAACGTGACTGAACTGTTGCTCCACTCTCTGTGCTATAGACTCCTCCTCCCTGTCGGCTGACTGAATGCTAGGGTCATGGAGGGTGTGGAGAATGAACGTGGAGAACGTGACTGAATGCTAGGGTCATGGAGGGTGTGGAGAATGAATGTGGAGAACGTGATTGAACTGTTGCTCCACTCTCTGTGCTATAGACTCCCCCTCCCTGTCGGCTGACTGAATGCTAGGGTCATGGAGGGTGTGGAGAATGAATGTGGAGAACGTGACTGAACTGTTGCTCCACTCTCTGTGCTATAGACTCCTCCTCCCTGTCGGCTGACTGAATGCTAGGGTCATGGAGGGTGTGGAGAACGTGACTGAACTGTTGCTCCACTCTGTGCTATAGACTCCTCCTCCCTGTCGGCTGACTGAATGCTAGGGTCATGGAGGGTGTGGAGAATGAATGTGGAGAACGTGACTGAACTGTTGCTCCACTCTCTGTGCTATAGACTCCTCCTCCCTGTCGGCTGACTGAATGCTAGGGTCATGGAGGGTGTGGAGAATGAATGTGGAGAACGTGACTGAACTGTTGCTCCACTCTCTGTGCTATAGACTCCTCCTCCCTGTCGGCTGACTGAATGCTAGGGTCATGGAGGGTGTGGAGAATGAATGTGGGGAACGTGACTGAACTGTTGCTCCACTCTCTGTGCCATAGACTCCTCCTCCCTGTCGGCTGACTGAATGCTAGGGTCATGGAGGGTGTGGAGAATGAACGTGGAGAACGTGACTGAATGCTAGGGTCATGGAGGGTGTGGAGAATGAACGTGGAGAACGTGACTGAACTGTTGCTCCACTCTCTGTGCTATAGACTCCTCCTTGAGCAGAACTGGAAATGATTTAATGGTTGCAGTGAATGTTATGTCTGTAGGGAATAGGTGAGGGATTTGGTTGTAGGAGTGATGCGAGACCATTGGAATTGTCCAGGCATGGTCCTACGTCGTGTGTGTGATCTGAGGTCCAGAGTGTATCAATTTGATGAATGTGCTAATGGCTAAAAGGACTGTTATTACACTACATTATAATGTATTTTGTTCAAAAGACAGGTATTCGTCTTCTATGTTCCTATGTAGCTCAGTTGGTCCAGCATGGTCCTCTGTAGCTCAGTTGGTCCAGCATGGTCCTATGTAGCTCAGTTGGTCCAGCATGGTCCTCTGTAGCTCAGTTGGTCCAGCATGGTCCTGTGTAGTTCAGTTGGTCCAGCATGGTCCTCTGTAGCTCAGTTGGTCCAGCATGGTCCTCTGTACCTCAGTTGGTCCAGCATGGTCCTGTGTAGTTCAGTTGGTCCAGCATGGTCCTATGTAGTTCAGTTGGTCCAGCATGGTCCTGTGTAGCTCAGTTGGTCCAGCATGGTCCTGTGTAGCTCAGTTGGTCCAGCATGGTCCTGTGTAGCTCAGTTGGTCGAGCATGGTCCTCTGTGGCTCAGTTGGTCGAGCATGGTCCTCTGTGGCTCAGTTGGTCGTGCATGGTCCTCTGTAGCTCAGTTGGTCGAGCATGGTCCTCTGTGGCTCAGTTGGTCGAGCATGGTCCTCTGTGGCTCAGTTGGTCGAGCATGGTCCTCTGTAGCTCAGATGGTCCAGCATGGTCCTCTGTAGCTCAGTTAGACGAGCATGGTCCTCCATTGGTCGAGCATGGTCCTCTGTAGCTCAGTTAGACGAGCATGGTCCTCTGTGGCTCAGTTGGTCGAGCATGGTCCTCTGTAGCTCAGTTGGTCGAGCATGGTCCTCTGTGGCTCAGTTGGTCGAGCATGGTCCTCTGTAGCTCAGTTGGTCGAGCATGGTCCTCTGTAGCTCAGTTGGTCCAGCATGGTCCTCTGTAGCTCAGTTAGACGAGCATGATCCTCTGTTGGTCGAGCATGGTCCTCTGTGGCTCAGTTGGTCCAGCATGGTCCTCTGTAGCTCAGTTAGACGAGCATGGTCCTCTGTTGGTCGAGCATGGTCCTCTGTAGCTCAGTTAGACGAGCATGGTCCTCTGTGGCTCAGTTGGTCGAGCATGGTCCTCTGTAGCTCAGTTGGTCGAGCATGGTCCTCTGTAGCTCAGTTAGTCGAGCATGGTCCTCTGTAGCTCAGTTGGTCCAGCATGGTCCTCTGTAGCTCAGTTGGTCGAGCATGGTCCTCTGTAGCTCAGTTGGTCGAGCATGGTCCTCTGTGGCTCAGTTGGTCGAGCATGGTCCTCTGTGGCTCAGTTGGTCGAGCATGGTCCTCTGTTGCTCAGTTGGTCGAGCATGGTCCTTTGTGGCTCAGTTGGTCGAGCATGGTCCTCTGTGGCTCAGTTGGTCGAGCATGGTCCTCTGTAGCTCAGTTGGTCGAGCATGGTCCTCTGTGGCTCAGTTGGTCGAGCATGGTCCTTTGTGGCTCAGTTGGGAGTCCCATTGGACGGCACACAATTGGCCCACCATTGTCCGGGGTATGGCCCACCGTTGTCCGGGGTATGGCCCACCGTTGTCCGGGGTATGGCCCACCGTTGTCCGTGGTATGGCCCACCGTTGTCCGGGGGATATGGCCCAGCGTTGTCCGGGGTATGGCCCAGCGTTGTCCGGGGTATGGCCCAGCGTTGTCCGGGGTATGGCCCAGCGTTGTCCGGGGTATGGCCCAGCGTTGTCCGGGGTATGGCCCAGCGTTGTCCGGGGTATGGCCCAGCGTTGTCCGGGGTATGGCCCACCGTTGTCCGGGGTATGGCCCAGCGTTGTCCGGGGTATGGCCCAGCGTTGTCCGGGGTATGGCCCAATGTTGTCCGGGGTATGGCCCACCGTTGTCCGGGGTATGGCCCACCGTTGTCCGGGGTAGGCCGTCACTGTAAATAAGAATTTGTTCTTAATTGACTTGCCTAGTTAAATCAAGGTTAAATACATTTTTTTTAAGTCGCTTTGAATGAAAGCATCTGCTAAATGGCATTCACATATACTGTGACTGATTGGTACTCTGTGTGTGTATTGCTACTGACTGGTACTCTGTGTGTGTATTGCTACTGACTGGTAATCTGTGTGTGTATTGCTACTGACTGGTACTCTGTGTGTGTATTGCTACTGACTGGTACTCTGTGTGTGTATTGCTACTGACTGGTACTCTGTGTGTGTATTGCTACTGACTGGTACTCTGTGTGTGTATTGCTACTGACTGGTACTCTGTGTGTGTATTGCTACTGACTGGTACTCTGTGTGTGTATTGCTACTGACTGGTACTCTGTGTGTGTATTGCTACTGACTGGTACTCTGTGTGTGTATTGCTACTGACTGGTACACTGTGTGTGTATTGCTACTGACTGGTACTCTGTGTGTGTATTGCTACTGACTGGTACTCTGTGTGTGTATTGCTACTGACTGGTACTCTGTGTGTGTATTGCTACTGACTGGTACTCTGTGTGTGTATTGCTACTGACTGGTACTCTCTGTGTGTATTGCTACTGACTGGTACTCTGTGTGTGTATTGCTGTTGACTGGTACTCTGTGTTTGTATTGTTACTGACTGGTACTCTGTGTGTGTATTGCTACTGACTGGTACTCTCTGTGTGTATTGCTACTGACTGGTACTCTGTGTGTGTATTGCTACTGACTGGTACTCTGTGTGTGTATTGCTGTTGACTGGTACTCTGTGTGTGTATTGCTGTTGACTCGTACTCTGTGTGTGTATTGCTGTTGACTCGTACTCTGTGTGTGTATTGCTGTTGACTGGTACTCTGTGTGTGTATTGCTGTTGACTGGTACTCTGTGTGTGTATTGCTGTTGACTGGTACTCTGTGTGTGTATTGCTGTTGACTGGTACTCTGTGTGTGTATTGCTGTTGACTGGTACTCTGTGTGTGTATTGCTGTTGACTGGTACTCTGTGTGTGTATTGCTACTGACTGGTACTCTGTGTGTGTATTGCTGTTGACTGGTACTCTGTGTGTGTATTGCTACTGACTGGTACTCTGTGTGTGTATTGCTGTTGACTGGTACTCTGTGTGTGTATTGCTGTTGACTGGTACTCTGTGTGTGTATTGCTGTTTACTGGTACTCTGTGTGTGTATTGCTACTGACTGGTACTCTGTGTGTGTATTGCTGTTGACTGGTACTCTGTGTGTGTATTGCTGTTGACTGGTACTCTGTGTGTGTATTGCTGTTGACTGGTACTCTGTGTGTGTATTGCTACTGACTGGTACTCTGTGTGTGTATTGCTGTTGACTGGTACTCTGTGTGTGTATTGCTACTGACTGGTACTCTGTGTGTGTATTGCTGTTGACTGGTACTCTGTGTGTGTATTGCTGTTGACTGGTACTCTGTGTGTGTATTGCTGTTGACTCGTACTCTGTGTGTGTATTGCTGTTGACTGGTACTCTGTGTGTGTATTGCTGTTGACTCGTACTCTGTGTGTGTATTGCTGTTGACTGGTACTCTGTGTGTGTATTGCTGTTGACTGGTACTCTGTGTGTGTATTGCTGTTGACTGGTACTCTGTGTGTGTATTGCTGTTGACTGGTACTCTGTGTGTGTATTGCTGTTGACTGGTACTCTGTGTGTGTATTGCTGTTGACTGGTACTCTGTGTGTGTATTGCTGTTGACTGGTACTCTGTGTGTGTATTGCTACTGACTGGTACTCTGTGTGTGTATTGCTGTTGACTGGTACTCTGTGTGTGTATTGCTGTTGACTGGTACTCTGTGTGTGTATTGCTGTTGACTGGTACTCTGTGTGTGTATTGCTGTTGACTGGTACTCTGTGTGTGTATTGCTACTGACTGGTACTCTGTGTGTGTATTGCTACTGACTGGTACTCTGTGTGTGTATTGCTGTTGACTGGTACTCTGTATGTGTATTGCTACTGACTGGTACTCTGTGTGTTTATTGCTGCTGCAGTATCTAGGTTGTGCACATACTTCCATCCTTTACATTGTTGATTGTCACCTGAAGTGATGAACTGGAACTTTCTAATAGGTGACTTTATTCCACCAGAATTTGCCCCCAATCCACATGTGGGAATTTGCATACATCTAAAACGTTAGAAGTCCCCTCGACACGTTGTTTTTGCCCCATTTCTTTGTTCAGGTTGCTTGGCAATGGTAATGTTGTTTCGTAGCTGCAATGTTGCTATGCAAATGACGGAAGCAGCGAGCCAGACGGGAGCATGGAGGAAGCGTGAGGTGGGGACAGTTTGATGGATGAAAATGGCCACTCTCTCCCCCCTCTCCCCCTTCTTCAATGGCTGGAGATAAGGGCAGGCCTGCATTATTGAAATCCCACGTCTGTAAACCCATCAATGGCGGGTGACTGTGTGTGTGTATGTGCGTGGCATGCGTCTGGTGTGTGTTTGTGTATGTCATCTCCTGCCCAAGGCCCCCTTCTCCTTTTTATGTCGCAGCCAAGCTGTGTGGCTGGAAAGCCCCGGTGAGGCAGTAAGCTGTGTGCCTGGAAAGCCCAGGTGAGGCAGCAAGCTGTGTGGCTGGAAAGCACAGGTGAGGCAGCAAGGTGATTGCATCTTTGTCAGAGCTCAGCGAGCATTTCCCTGTGACAGATGAAAACCGGGGCCGTTGGATTATGAGTTATGTTCTGCCTAGGAGACGAGCTGAGAGGTGGCATTTGTTATCATTGCTCTGGCTCCGTGATCCCAAACGGAAATATCAAATTGCTATACCATAGATGCATTACATTTGCAAAGATTTGATTAGTCCAAGAAATTGATCTGTTCACTGGACGTGCTACCTTGTCCCGGACCAGCGGTTTCTTCCTCTCTCCCAGTTTCTTCCTCTCTCTCGCGGTTTCTTCCTCTCTCTCTCCCGGTTTCTTCCTCTCTCTCTGTTTCTTCCTCTCTCTCTCGGTTTCTTCCTCTCTCTCTCTCGGTTTCTTCCTCTCTCTTGGTTTCTTCCTCTCTCTCTCTCTCTCTCTCGGTTTCTTCCTCTCTCTCTCTCGGTTTCTTCCTCTCTCTCTGTTTCTTCCTCTCTCTCGGTTTCTGCCTCTCTCTCTCTCGGTTTCTTCCTCTCTCTCGGTTTCTTCCTCTCTCTCTCTCTCGGTTTCTTCCTCTCTCTCGGTTTCTTCCTCTCTCTCGGTTTCTTCCCCTCTCTCTCTCTCTCTCTCTCTCTCTCTCTCTCTCTCTCTCTCTCTCTCTCTCTCTCTCTCTCTCTCTCTCTCTCTCTCTCTCTCTCTCTCTCTCTCTCTCCTCTCTCTCTCTCCTGGTTTCTTCCTCTCTATCTCTCTCTCCCTCTCTCTCTCTCGGTTCTTCCTCTCTGTTTCTTCTTCTCTCTCTCTCTCTCTCTCTCTCTCTCTCTCTCTCTCTCTCTCTCTCTCTCTCTCTCTCTCTCTCTCTCTCTCTCGGTTTCTTCCTCTCTCTCTGTTTCTTCCTCTCTCTCTCGGTTTCTTCCTCATTCTCTCTCGGTTTCTTCCTCTCTCTCTCTCGGTTTCTTCCTCTCTC